>NW_026057585.1:51611473-51911473 GCF_023721935.1 Panthera uncia
AGAAGTGACTAGTTATGCAAGCTTTATTTATGTGTAAAACTGAAATCTACGGCATCATAGGGACACCTGGGTGGCTCAATCTGTTTGGCTCAGGTCACAATCTCACGGCTTGTGGGCTAGAGGCCCTTGTTGACAGTGAGAAGCCTACTTGGGATTCTCTCTCCCTCCCTCTCTCTCTCTACCCCTCCCTCCCTTGCTTCAACACACACCTGCACGTGCTCCCTCTCTCTCTCTCAAAAATAAATAAAACTTAAAAAAAAATCTATAACATCATAATCATTTCTCTTCAAAAATGAAGTACTAACATTTTTTGGATCATTTCAAAGCTCATCACAAAGACCCTGCCTTAATAAGTTCATTCTTGGTATATCCATTGAATTGCTGGAATGGCTAGTTAAGTTCCCCTACAAATTAAAAAAAAATGCTTCAATTAAAATTAAGTGAATGTTATGTGGTGCCTGGCTGGTTCAGCCAATTAAGCATCTGACGTTGGCTCAGGTCATGATCTCACGGCTTGTGGGTTTGAGCCCTGCATTGGGCTCTGTGCTGACAGCTCAGAGTCTGGAGCCTGCTTCGGATTCTGTGTCTCCCCCTCTCTTCCCCTCCCCCACTCGCATTCTGTCTCTCTCTCCCTCAAAAATAAATGAACATTAAAAAAATATTTGATATTAATAAAAAATTAAGTGAATTTTATTAATCAATGGTTATGGACTCCATTGGAGACACTGGGAGTGATTACTACTAACTTGTTTTAAAACTCTGATTTTATTGCATATTTATACTTTGTTCTTAAGCTGATTTCAATAAACCAGAGTGTTTCTTCCATCTAATCAGTGATGCTCAACCAGTGGCAATTTGGCCCTCAGGGGCATCTGGCAATGTTTGGAGACATGTTTTGATTGTCACAACTGGGGAAGGAGCTACTTGTATCTAGGTAGAAGCCAGGGATGTTGCTAAACATCCTACAATGCACAGAACAGCCTCCCCATACCCAAGAATTGTCAGGCCCAAAATGTTAATAAGGTTGAGGTTGAGAAATTCTGATTAACCCTTAACAGAAGTGCTATATTTATGCTTGCCTTTACTTTCATACTGTAGGTCCCTTTGTATTACTGAGTCAATGGATGCTGTTCTGTTAGCTTTTCCAGAAGGCTTGGAAATAATTTTGTTGTTTAGATTTTCAGATGTAGAATTATTAATTATGCTAACTACATTCAGTGTGCATTATACTTGAACAACAAAACCCCCTTGATTTAAAACATGGATTGGCTGCAGAGAGATTCTTTGCTTGAACAAATATTATTCATAAATGCTTTAAAATTTAACTACTTCTGATGTGCCTGGCTAGCTAAGTCTGTAGCGCATGCAACACTTAATCTCGGGGTTGTGAGTTCAAGCCCCATGTTGGGTGTAGAGATTACTTTAAAAACTTTTTTTAATCTTAAAAATTTTTTTAACTAATTCAACAGTTGAATGTTTTGAATATTTAATATATTTAACAAAATAAGGGGTGATTTTTCTATTTTAAAGCAAATTTAGTGGTGCCTGGGTGGCTTGGTCAGTTGAGCATCCAACTCTTGGTTTTGGCTTAGGTCATGATCCCAGGGTCATGGGATTGCACCCACATTGGACCCTGGGCTGAGTATGGAGCCTGCTTAAGATTCTCTCTCCCTCTTTCTCTCTCTACCCCTTTCCTCTACACATGCTCTCTCTCTAAAATAAAAAATAATAACAATAAAATAAGGCAAACTTAGAAGATTACAAAAACCTGACTTACAGGGTATAGGTAAGAGTTCCCTCATTACATTTTTCTTTTATTTTTATAACATATCAAATAATTTGGGGCTCATTAGTTTGGTCACATAACGAATCATAATTTTATTACTAATATAAAATGATGATATGTGTTAAGAATCCCATCTATAAGACATCTATTTTATACAAGTTTCAGAAAACGAAAACATTTTGTTTAAAACAGTTAAAATAACATCTAATGTTCACAACATTAAAATACTTACCTATTTGTTGGAAAACTAAAGAATTCACTGTTGCAACAAATGCCTTCCCTTCCACGTCATCTGCATGTACAGAACAGTTTTTATCTTCCTTGCTCCAAAGGCAACAGTGAAAAGTTGTTTTGGAAGATAAATTAGAAAAGTAGGTACTACTTGAATTAAATTTAGCTTCAACAACTGCCTCATAATGTTCATTCACATTTGAAGTGTTCTTTGAGATTCCAGTAGGCAAGAAAAAGTCATAGGTTGTGTTTGGTGGCATGCATGACAACTTAAATCTCCAGGGAGTAACTGGATATGCCAAGTTAAATGCAGTTATCAAATAAATAAATTCTGTCAGGGTATTAAAAAAGACACATAGAAAAATAATTAATAACTTTGACCAAGACATAAATAGGAAGTATCTAAGATTAAACCATGTAGTGCTCAGTAGTATTTAACTGTCTTAGTGCCCAATCCGTGCCTAATGCCAGCTCTGGGTTTCCATTACACAATGTATTATACATTAGTTCATAGAGATAACTTCACTCTTAGCACCTCTTTTTGGAAATTCATGCTTCATTTTCCTCATGAATCTAGCATTATATATTTATATTTTAATGAAAAAACTATAGCTCAATATTTCAATTACCTTTTCTAAAAAAATATTCTAATGAACTTCCAGTATAAGAGAGAAATATCTGAATATGCAATTATATAAACAAGTATTAAAGTTCTGGTTTAATTTTTTTTTTTAATGTGTATTCATCCATTTGTGAGAGAGACAGAGAGCATGAATGGGGGAGGGACAGAGAGAGGGAGACACAGAATCTGAAGCAAGCTCCAGGCTCTGAGCTGTCAGCACAGAGCCCGACGCAGGGCTTGAACTCACAAATCACAAGATCATGACCTGAGTTGAAATCAGATGTTTAATGGACTGAACCACCTAGGCACCCCTGTTTTAATATTTCTTAAAGAGAATAATACCAAAATGTTAGCACTATGAGTGCTTTTCAAAGAGTTTGCTTTCAACATCAGGACAGCTGGATGATCTCTTCTGCCCATGATCCTCAAATACATGACATCATTGAAGGCATGTCCTTAATGCACTCTCCAAGAATCAATGTACAAAGAAAGGAAAATTCCATTGCTGATTAAAGACAATTCTCACCTTTTTAGACATAAAAAAAATAAGAATAATCATATAATCCCATACTCAAAAACTCTCAAAAGTGGTACTTATTTTTTAGGAATTGTCTGAAAATATAATAATTAATTCTCAATAATACTTTCTTTTACAAGCTACTCAAATAATCCAACAGCTGTGTTGCCTCATATACAAACTAATGCAGAATGAGAATTCTGAGAATTTAGCATGGATTTGCATGGGATGAGAATTTTGAAGAATTAGGGTAAATGTAAAAATATAAGAAAATAGCAATTTTTAAAAAACGAATTCACAAAAATGATGTTTTAAACTATAAAAGTAAAACATGTAAAAATATTTAAGCAATATGTAGGTAACAACTGTTAAAGTTTGGTTTCTAAACTTTTCCATAAAAATAAATTAACATAAAAATGAATCAGATGCAGGGGCACCTGGGTGGCTCCTCAGTTAAGGATCCAACTCTTGATTTCAGCTCAGGTCACAATCTCATGAGATCCAGCCCCACTGCTCAAGATTCTCATATTCTCTCTCTCTCTCTCTCTCTCTCTCTCTCTCTCTCTCTCTCTCTCCCTCTGCTCCTCCTCCACACTCGTACACTCATTCTCTCTCTCTCTCTCTCAAAATAAAAAAATTTAAAATGTATCAGATGCAAAAAATAAGATAAAATAAGAATATATCAGATGCCTAAATTAAGCCAAATATGACTAACATGACTAATATTATTTTGCCCACACTGACAACAATTAGGTATCATACATTATCAAAAGTGACCCCTCATTACAATTGTGTTCCTTTGGACTTCAATCTTTCTAATATATGTTTCTGAAATCAGAACATGTCAATAAAAAATAAAATAGGTTATTTCTTTGGTTTTACAAAACCATGACTATTTGTTGGTATTAATTAAAAGCATTATTTTTTAGCTGCATATGGAAGATTCAGTTGGCTGAACTGAAATGAGCCTAAAATCCTCAAAGAAGTCTTTGAAATTTAAAATGTAATAATGAATGTCATAGACATAATGACTATTGAATCAGCTTAATTAAAAGATGATTCTATTTTTGCATGTTTGTTTTGCAAATAATATTTCTTTCCCTCCAGATGAACCCTAAACAACAGAAACCAGAATTTATTTCTGGAGGCATATGTTATCATGGTAACAACATCCCAAGAACTCTTCTGATTCACAAGACTTCATCAAACAACAAACCTTTTGGAAAGCCAATGTGAAACACGTTGAGTGGAGCCTAATAAAAGCTAGAGAATATAAGAGAGAATGAGTATGTTGCTACTTTTAGATAGTCCCTTGTGGCATAGTTGTTTTGTTTTGTTTTGTTTTGTTTTGTTTTGTTTTGTTTTGAAATCTGTCCACAGTGGGGTTATCCTGGTTATTTGCTATAAATATACAGATGGCGACAATGAGAAAGAACAGTATGCACAACAAGGAAAACTAGTAGAGAAGCTCATAAGAGCGCCTTCAGTTTGGATTAGCCAAGGAGATGCTCAGAACTCACTGACACATAGCTGGACAGCTTGAGGAGCTCCAAATATGGTTGCCAGATAAAATGTTTTTTTTAAAAAATAGCCTGACTTTAATTTTTAAAATGGAACATAACCTAAATTAGATGATTTGAGTTTTTTTTTAAGTCAGAATATCTCTAGAGTGCAGTCAGAAACAAGTGAGAATAGTATGCTCAAAATTCATTGGCAATATGAGTGACTAATTTCAAACAGAAGCATACTATTAGTTAAAATCAAGACATTTAAAAAAATCTATAAGCTTTCTCTTGAGGATATTCCTGCAATGGATAGGAGGGAGACTAGTATACATTTAAACTCCGAAAGCATTCTTCTGGTGGTATTCAGGATGGAAATTTTAAAGATATACACCATCCCTTGGTAATATCCCTTTATAACATTATACTTGTCATTGTCTACTGGAGTTCTAATGTGAAATAACATTTAAAATGGCATGTCCCTTCCATTTGAGAATAAATCCATTATTTTGTCATAGTCATATATTTTAAATATTATCACCAAGTTAAACAGCTCCTTGATAGAGAACTAAAGTTTTGACTATCACCTGATATATATACATTTATAATTTAATAATACATTTACTAAATTAAAATTAAAACATTTAAGTGTCACTGTATCTTGTTTCTACACATGTATAAGGGTGTTAGTATGCATACATAAACTTCTGTACCATAAAAAAAAAGTTAAAAAGCAAACAACGGGCAGGAAGAAAAATTTGCATAATATTAAATAGTTACAGGCTTGTGAAGATTAAGGTTATGTGTCAACTTGTCTAGGTTCATGGGGTGCTCAGTCATTTGGTCAAACATTATTCTGGGTGTATCTGTGAGGATGTCTGGATGAACTTAACAACTGAATCAGTAAAATGAGTAAAGCAGATTGCCCTCCGTAAGGTAGACAGGCCTCATGATCGATTGGAGACCTGAATAGAGCAAAAAGGCTGAGTTAAAGGGAACTCCTACTGCCTGACTGACATCAGTCTTTTCCTTCCTTTGGACCCAAACTGAAACATCAGCTCTTCTTGCATCTGAAGCCTTCCAGTGTCCAGACTGGAACTTGTATCATCAGTTCTCCTGGGTTTCCAGCCTGGCAACTACAGGTCACGGGACTTCTCAACCTCCACAATCTTGTGAGTCGATCCTTATAATAAATCTCTTTCTCTCTATATATAAATCCTACCGGTTCTGTTTCTCTGGAAAACCCTGACTAATACAGTACTAAATATCAATTACATTTTAGAAAATCCTAAAAATCGCTAAGACAGAATCCAACCACAAAATGGCCAAAGCGTATGATTTAGAAAATCACATAAGAAATATAAATGGTCCATAAACAGTGCTCAACCTCACAAACAGCCAAATAAATAAAACTGAAACGGGATGCTATGTTTTGCTTATCTGACAGAGCAAAAAGACAAAAGAATGACAGTATACATCTTTGACAGAAATGCAATGGGTTGGCGTTCATATATCTGTGGTGGTACCACAAATGCTACAAAGCTTTGTGGAGAAGATTTCACAGTATTCATCAAATTTTAAAATGTGCACACTATGTAATAGAGAATTCCTCCTTAACAACTAATCAGCAGGAATATTCTTCCAAATATACAAAGATATAGATACAGATATATGGATTTCAATGCAGCATTATTTGCTACAGTAAAAGAAATGTCTATCAATGGGGAATTGGTGAAATAAATTAATAATTTAAAGTATATTCATACAGATCATTGTTGTGCAACCATTAAATGAATAAGCATATCAGTAAATACACGGTAAAAAAAATGTTATCATAATAAATTGAAAACTATTAACTAGAAAAAAACAAAAAACAATATGTATAGACCAATTCTATTTTTGTAACCATAGATATGGATTATGTGTATGTGTTATGGTTCTGGAAAGCTACACATCAGGTTATTCCCAGGAGATTGGGAAGTGTTTTTATTTTCACACATATGCTTTTGTTTGGTTTGTATTTTTAATCATAAGCATGAGAATTCCAAACTGTGGACAGGAAATTCTGCTAGCCAATAAAAAAAACAACATCTCCAACAGCAAAATCTCTTATATACGGACATTTAAAAAGCAGATAACTTACCCCAATGTAAGAAAGCCACACAGAATTTTTGACAAATCATCTTACTTCAGAGAGTAGACCTGAAAAACAGTACATCGAAAACAAATACATACACACACATATGCACAAAAACACCTGACATCTATATAAGCTGTCTGGGAAAATATAAAAGGAAAAGGATTATGAACGAGTCTTTAAATTTAATCCTCTATAATACTCTGCATCAATATCAGAAAAGTGTCTCGCATTAAAGTATAGCTACACATTAAAGGTTTACTCCTGTGTACCTGCTATCTTACACAGTTAAAATATAAGCTACATATTCATATACAGCATAATCAAACATTTTTCAATGTTCCTTTATGTCATGACAAACGAGGACAGGCATCAAAGGATAAGACTATATTTTTAACTGAACAAAAGTGTTCATAATGTTAATTAAATATGTACTAACATTAATAGCACAGTCTTTTTTTTATAGCTCAGTTCTTAAATTTCTTATTTTCTAAAGCCTTTATCTTTACTATGATGCTACAAAGTCAAACAGTTATAGCATAGGTAATCACTGTACATTTGTTTCCAAAAAAAGAGGAGGAAATTTTCCAGTATGTTTTTGGAAACTCCCACCATTTATTTGCAGATAAAGCAATATTCACATTGGAGAGTTATTAGAGTAATTCAAGGAAAGGTTGACGGCTTAATATATCCAAATGATAGGGTGACTTCAAGAGATAAGCTTTCCCATGAAGTCTCCTCATTTTTAAATACATCATGAATGAGATTATTCTTACCAGTATATCATGAATGGTAGCATAATTTTAATATATTGGGATTCAATTTGTAATGAAACCATAAAGGCTTTTGTTGTTCCAGGGGTTTTTGTTATCTCAAACTGGGGATTCAGTTCACTACACAAAAGTTAATCTGAGTTAAAAAGTTCTGAATTAGGTGTCAGGAGTCTTGAATGTCAATCTCGTCTTTGACCAGCTGTAGGACTTGGCACTTCAACACTCTAGACCTCAGGTTCCTCATCTACAAATCCTCCTGATGGATGAGCTCAACAATCCCTTTCAGAGATGCTCATGATTCTGAGAGATTTTATTTTAAAATAGAAATTACAGCTTTACACAAAGATATTTTCAAATAGCAAGTAAGAAAGATGTCTCATAAGTCATTACTGACAATTGGTACCATGTGATGAGTAAACAGAAAAACGTACTTGTTTAGTTCACAACTTAATAACTCTCAGGAGGAAAATGGATGAGTATAAACATTTTGTAGTCTGGTCAATTTGTTTTTCAGCCTCTTGCTTTTTCATCAGAAGTTTGGTTCTTTATATACTGACATCACAGTGTGTCTTCAGGATTTCTAAAAATCAGTTTAGTGTTTGGAATCCTCATTATCTAATCATATGAATTTTTTTTTTTTGCTACCTGTTTCTGGTACAACATTTTCTCATAAAATAAACCCAAGAGCAAGTTTCATAATCAGGATGTGTCATAGATACAACATATCATTTAACTAAGTGTTTTGAATGAACTGACTGGTGACAAGTAACTCAGTCCAACAACAGATTTGACTCACTTTTAACTCAACTGATCTGCTGAGTCAAGTGACCAAACAGACCAGGGTTTTTTTGCTTATATAAGACAAGCATTATTTTCTTTAATGTTCCATGCAAAACACAAACTATTCTGATGGTTTGAATTCTGGTAGTCAGGTTTCACTCTTACATAACAGAGAAATAATCACAGATATGAAAAAGGCATAGATGAAACCTTGAAGAGAGTGTGAAAGGTGGTACCTTACACAGACCCAATGAGACAAATATTTAAATGACCGACACTGTACCAGAAATGAATAATAAGGAGATTTGCAAAAGTACAAATAATACAGAAAAAAGGAACAGAAGTTTTTAAACTGTGAGAAAAAAAATCAAGTAAAGGGAAAACTAATGGTAAGGTGGCCAAAATAAGTATAATACACAAAATGCCATTAATTTGAATTCGGTTTTTAAAGATGAGCTATTGGGGCACTTGGGTGGCTCAGCTGGTTAAGTTTCGGACTTCAGCTCAGGTCATGATCTCACTGCTCATGGGTTCAAGCCCCACATCAGGCCCTGTGCTGACAGCTCACAGCCTGGAGCCTGCTTGATTCTGTCTCTGTCTGTCTGTCTGTCTGTCTCTCTCTCTCTCTCTCTCTCTCTCTCTCTGCCCCTCCCCTGCTTGTGCTCTCTCAAAAATTAAAAAAAAGTTAAAAAAAATTTAAAGATAAGCTATTGATTTCCCTTATGCTTTCTTATGGTCAAATTGGTCAATTACAAATTCAGAGTACTCAAAATAAAACGTTAACCAACAGCTTAGGGGAAATGTTCAAATAATCCTAACAGTAAGAACAGAAAGAAATTTTGCCTGAGTAACTTCAAAACAGGTAACATCCTCATGAACACTCTCACAGTACCAGAGTTTCATGTGAACCTCAAAATCCAATAATTTCTCAGCCCCTCCATTGCCAATACCGTATTCTAGGTCACCATTATCTCTTCCCTGGACAGTCGGAAGGGCCTCCTAACTGGTCTCCCTGCTGTTGCCCTTACTCTCCAGTTCAGTCTATTCTCAATGCTGCAGCCAGAGTGGTCTTGTTAACACATAGGTCAGATCATGCCTGTCTTACCCCAAACACGGTCGTACTCTCCTTTTCACTCTGCGTAAAAGTCCGAGTCCTGCACAGAACTACAAGGTCCTGGATCTCTACTGCCTCTCTGACCTCATCAACCACTGCTCTTCTCTTTGTTCAAGTCACCTTCTCAGAGGAGCCTTTCCTGACTAGCCCATCTACAATTTCAACCCAGCATGTCATATCTGCTGAATTTTCTTATTATTACTTCGCACTGTCTAATGTGAATATGACTTGTTTTTCTTGTTTATTGTTTAACTCTCCCCACTAGAATATAAACTCCACTAGACCAAGGGATTTTTTTTTTTACTATTTCCTTTCATCATTATATCCTTCTCACATAGAAGCCTGCCTCTCACATAGTAGGGGCTCTCTATACACTCACTGAATGAGTGAGTGAATGAATGCATGATACGACTCTTTCTTGATATATTCTTAAAAATAGGCTGGTAGCATCATACCAAGAAAATAACAGCAATCTTTACAAGAGGTGTTCTGTGGACAGCAAAGATGTGATACACACACACACACACACACACACACACACACAAATATTATACAACCATAAAAAAGGATGAGACCCTGCATTTGTTACAACATGGATGCTAAGTGTAGTAAGTTAAACTGGGAGAGACAAATACCATATGATTTCACTCATGTGGAATCTAAAAAACAAAACAAATGAATACACAAACCAAAAGTAGAATAAGACCTCTAAATACAGAGAACTGATGTTTGCCAGGGAGGAGCTGGGGGGATGGGCAAAATGGGTGAAGGAGAGTGGGAGATATAGGCTTCCAGTTATGGAATGAATATGTCACAGGAATAAAAGTCATAGCATAAGGAATATAGTCAAGGATATCGTAATAATGTTATATGGTGACAGATGGTAGTTACACTTGTGGTAAACATAGCATAATGGATAAACTTATTGAATCACTATGTTGTACATCTAAAACTAATGTAATTTTATGTGTCAACTATACTCAAATTAAAAAAAAAATTAAAGAGGCATTCTAATAAAAACCCATCTTTGAGAACCAGATTTAATTCCAGAGAAAATTTCAGAATGGTGATTCTTAACCATTTTTAAATATGCATCTTGTTGAGAAGTTGGTGAGAGCAAGGTACCAACTGCCAGGAAGAGACACATATATACAAAATTACACCTATAATATCAGAGGGTTAACAAATTCTCTGAAATTTATTCAAAGCTCCCATATTAAGTCCTGATGTAGCTAAATGAACAGAGTTCACGCTCCTCCGTCAATCCTCCATAAGTATAGCTCCTATGAATCGAGCCATTGATAGACACTGAATTGTGAGGAGTTTGAGATAATATTGCCTAACATTCCCCCTGGAATGTAGTCATTCTATGTTGACAGTTAAAACACTTAAGTGTTTTATTTGAAATCTCCATAAAGTATACAAAGATTCATCCACAGTCTGACCTAAATGATCCCTCCATAATACCTGGATGTGCAGTCAGTAATTCAAATTTCACCTTTTTCTATAATTTTTTTAATGTTTATTTTTGAGAGAGAGAGAAATAGAGTGAGTGGGGGAGGGGCAGAGAGAGAGAAGAAAACACAGAATCTGAAGCAGGCTCCAGGCTCTGAGCTGTCAGCAAAAAGCCTGATGCAGAGCTACAACTCACGAACCACAAGATCATGACCTGAGCCAAAGTTGTACACTTAACTGACTCATAATACAACAGAGTAAGCATATTATATCACTAACTCTTCAGCTATTACTATCATGGAAAATTCTTTGTGTATTTTTATGTATAAAATTCTACTTAAAGCAGAATAGACTCAATTAATGTTTGAATGAGTGGGAAGAAAAAGAAATTATTTACAACTTGCTCTAATGATCTCACAAAGTCTCTAGTTTGTAGAAAAGTTTATGAGTAAGAAAAGCAATTCTGACAATTCTGTTGTCTTGATGAGTAAACTCAATGAGTTCCATCTGCCACTAATTCTTGCTTTTACTTTCTGCTAGAGAGGCACCCATCTTTCACTTAAAAAACAACATTTAAGTATTTTGTTTAAATAAACAACGAAAAACACTATTTCTTCAAGTGTCAAAATAAATATAGCTTGGTCTAGCTCTACTAACCTTGTTATCTTAGTTCTGTTTACTTTTATTTCTTCACTTAGGACAGAAATTGGTCATGTTATTCCTTCCCATTACGTAGTTGTCAAAGACTTAAATTTTTCTTTAATTTTTATTTATTTATTTGTTCTTATTTTAGAGGGAGAAAGAGAGTATGTGCATGGGGGTAGAGGAACAGAGGGGAAGAGAGAGATAGAATCCCAAGCAGGCTCCACACTCAGGATGGAGCTCGATGTGGGGCCCGATCCCACGACCCTGGGATCATGACCTGAGCCAAAACCAAGAGTGAGTCACTGAACCAACTGAGCCACCAGGTGCCCCTGCTCAACTTTTAAAATCAAGCTTAGAAGATCAAAACATAATATAGGAGTGCCTGGGTGGCTCAGTCAGTTAAGCATCCCACTCTTAATTTCAGCTCAGGTCATGACCCCAGGGTCATGGAATTGAGCCCCATGTTGGACTCCTGAGTGTGGAGCCTGCTTGGGATTTTCTCTCTCCTCCTCTGCCCCTCTATCCCCAGCATGCACACACATGCTCTCTCTCTCTCTCTCTCTGCACCTCTAAAATTAAAAAATTAAAAAAAAAACTTTCATCATCTTGGCATAAGCATTTGTCACTTTGAAAACTTAATTTCAAGTGTTTTAATTTCTAATGACTCTAACTGTGTGATCTTGTTGCAAATTAATTCCTTGAAAATGAAGAGGGATGAGCTATGATTCACAGACTTAAGTGCCATAAAGTCAACAAAGTTCAGTCAGAATAGGCATCTTACCTACAAAGTAATTTAAAAATCTCTATATAAATTAACTCATTTAAATATTAACTAAATATTTGGTAAAATATGTTACCACACAGGGTACTAGAAATATAAAAATAAATAAGAAATCATCATATACTTTAATAAGTAACATTGTTTTATGACCTTTTTACATGTCAAAATTTTATAATACCAATATGAATAAAGTACCATGGGACTTCAGATTCAAGACGATAAACTGAATAAACTGATTTTCTTATTCCTGAGATGCCTTTAGAATTACAGAAAGTAAATCATTATCAACCCACTAGAACAGAGAAAATGAGAGGGGACCAGCAGCAAAAAAGAGATTTAAACACATTTCTGGAAGACAAAGAAAAAGTAGAATGATGGAAGTGACTACCTAGGATATTTGGGGAAAGAGCTGTCATCAATGAAGAAACAAATTTATTTAGAAAACCCTGGAGGTGTTCTGAATTGTAAAGGGCAGGGTGACGTGGGGCTGAAAGAAGAGAAGGCTTTGGTTTGTAGATGTAATATCTGACTTCTTTATCCTCTTATAAACAATTCACAGCAGCCAAATCTAACTCCCCATAATTGTCAGAGGAGTGGTTTATAAACAAGCAGGGTAGTTTAAATAGAATAAAAAATTATTAAAGATTATTGGGTACCTCACTGAGCCTCAGTGAGATCCAGTAAACCTAATAAAGCCCTCAGCCAAGAACTACACCCAAAATCCCACGTAAATTGCTCTAGAAAAGACAGCTCTGCCACCACGCCACGGCATTGCACGTTATGACTGAAATCTCGATGCCTACTACCTCTGAGTTCCTCTGAGGCCATCTGCTCCTCCATATCCCACACTTCTGATCTAAGATCTGGCATGAACACCTCTTATTGATAAAGAATAGTTCACAGTCTGTGTGTAGACAGCCAGGAAATTTGGGAAAATATGGATTTATAAAGTGAGGAATTCCCCAAACATAGACAAAAAACTCAAAGATGACAAATAGCCAAAGGACAAAAACTTGTTCCGTATACTTCTATATGTTAAAGAGCTAAAACGTGTAAGTTATTTGAGAAGAACTTGGGCTTTTAGTACAGACTTCACACCAACAGGGTAAAAAACTTACATGTTGTGACATTTAGGGGGACAGGCCTTCAGCACAAAAGGTAGCTCCCCAAGTGCCTAAAAGAAAGCCTAACAGTTGACAAACACTGCCCATATGCACAGAATTCACATTCCTCCTACTTCTCTCCTTAACAGCCATGCTGAATGGAGACAGGAAGACATCAGCATCATGGAAAAATTGTGTAAAAAGAAGGAAAGAAAAAAGAAAACCTACCACAGGGACCTAGATAAATCAGAACAGAAAAAATAGCTTTAACAAATGTTCATGAGTGTCTTCAAGGACATTTCAGAAGACCTTGCATCCACACTTTCAAAGATTGTTCTGACAAAGGAATCATCAGAGGAAGAAAGAGCTTAGCTGTGAAAACATTTTTCAATAGAAATCTTAGAAAACACATTTGCATAATTAATTCTTCCCCCAAAAGAAATAAAGAGAACAAAATGTTTTAAAAAAAGAAAAGTTCAAATGATCCATATCCAGTCAGCAGTATTTCTAGAAAAAGAGAATAAAGAGAAAATGATCAATGAAATAACATGAAAAACTTTTCCAGAGGTGACAAGAGACACAAGTCTTCAAACTGAAGGCGGGGGGGTCCACCAAGTCCACCAAGTCCAAAGAGAAGGAATAGAAAAATACCCATTGCTAAATATGTCACTAAGAAATTGCAAGAGCAAAGAAGATAAGATAGGAAACGTTTCCAGAAAAGAAAAAACCTCTAAAGGTATGAGAAACAGAATGGAAGCAAATGTTTCATACCAAAACAATGAACAGAAGATAATTCAGTAACACCTGATGTAAAATGATTTACAGTGGAAAATGCTATTAGCCTGTCAAGCAAGTATCAGAGCACAGCAAATATATTTTCAATAACACAATGACTTAGAAAATTTATATCCTATAAATCTCTTTCTCAGAAATAATTTTATAACATAGTCCAGCAAAATGAGAAGTAACCAAGAAAAAGGGATTCAGGGACTAAAGATTCAGGAAATCATGAGTACAGACTTGACAATGACCAGTACAGATAGCAGATGACTCTCGAAAGTAAACAGCCAGAAGGAAGGCGGGAATTGAGACAACTCAATACATCATATGATTCTGAAGCGGCAAAATTTGATTTAAAAAACAAAACAAAACAAAACAGAGACTCCTGGGTGGCTCTGTCAGTTAAGAATCCAGCTCTTGATTTTGGCTCAGGTCATGATCTGACAGTTCGGGAGTTCAAGCTCCACATCAGGCTCCATGCTACCGGTGTGGAGCCTGCTTGGGGTTTGTTCTTTCTCTCTCTCTCTCTCCCCCTGCCCCTCCCCTGCTCTCTCTCAAAAAATAAATAAACTTTAAAAAAAAAAAAAACAGAAACACAGAATAGCACAAGGGGAAAAAAGGAAGTCCTATTTCAAAATTGTAGCCACTAGGCCAAATAAGAATATGAGTTCATGGACTTCAAAAAGAAGAACGAAATGGATTCCAAAAAAAATAAAGAGAATGAATAAAAAACTGAAAAATTAAGGATATAATAAAGTAGGCCCACCTACCTTGTCCCAATAAGAAAAAAGTTTATTGGAAAAGGCTTACAAAAAGTCCTGATCTAAATATGAACCAAAATAAAATATGGCATAATTTTCCTTTTTAAAGTAAGCTCTACACCCAATGTGGGGCTTGAACTCACGAATATGAGGTCAAGAGTTGCATGCTCTACCTACTGAGCCAGCTAGGTGTCTCCAAATGGCATAATTTTGACTAAGTGCTGGAATTAAAGAGTCCATTTGAAAGAAGGAAGAATGGCTTCAACCTTGATTCTAGGAATATTCGCCTTTGGGTAGCTAAGCAGTCATATTAAAATGAAATGAATCCTGGAACGCTTCTTGATTCTGTAGTGAGTGATATTTACGAGGTCATAATAACATTAATGCTATTTATCAATTTTTCAACTGTTTGGCTCAGCCAATACACAAAAACAAAAGATTTAATTAATTACAATACTAAACATGAAATATAACAATATTCTCACTATACAGTTCCAAAACTTGGGTGGCATATTTATATAATGAGAGATAGTGGGAAGGCTTATGAAATATGAAATATCCCAACCTCATACTGTAGGAAGTCAACAGAAAATGTCTGTAGTGAAGAGAACAGAAATGGTGGAGGGAATTACAAATGTAACCAATTAAAACACTCAGAAAATTAATATAATTATATGTAGGAATGAAGAAAGAAAGAAGGCAAAATTAGTAGGCTAAATTCTCTTCTGTGATGGTGTCTGTTTAAAGTTGATAAATGAAAAGAAATGAAGTCCCTAAAAGAATATTATTTAGCCCAGCATAGGTAGTCAGAGGTCTAAGAACCAAAACCAGAAATGGATCAAGTTCGTTGTTCCCAAGGTCAGCGCTGGCACAGTGAGGGTAGAGGGGCAGGGGGACTAGAACTTTTTTTTTATTGCAGTAGTTTTTTGTCACCATGTGCATGGATTATTTTCATGTATAATTATTATTTAGTCCTTTTAATTAAATAGAGGGCTATGAGATTTCAGAGAAAATAGCTACTAACAAAGTCCTAGGGGCCAACAAAAGGTTCACAGAAGTAAATTTTAGTTGAACTCCAACAAATACAAAAGAAGACAGGAGTGTTGTATTTCTTCTTATTTTAAGGTTCACAATATTTTAAAACCTCCGACATCAAAATCTTTGTTAAAATCAATGTCATCTCACAACTACCGATAGCCTAGTAGCAGCTGTGATCTAGTTGTCATTGATTGCCTACAGACAAACTGGGGCGCTTTCCTCCTGACAGACTTGACAATTTTAACCCATCAATATTTCCATCAACAAACTATTTAAAGGCCATTTGAGGAAGGAATAGGAGCCCTGAGCATTGTCTGAAAACCTTATGTTAACATCTTATGGGAAGATCATATAAAGAGCCAGCATAAAATCTGCAAAATGGACCACACTGGTAGAAAATCTAAGAAACAACAGTGAAGCATTGTTTTATAAAGTGCTATATCATAAATACACTTGATAACCCAGAATATGCTACCGTTTAGAAAAATATTGACATCAACAGCACTGAGTTGAAAAGCAATTTAAAAAAACCCCACCAGATTCTGAATATGAAAAAGAATTCCTTAACCAATTTCTTTGATCTGTACTTTTCTTATGAGAGTGATATGATTTAAACAAAAATCTTTACTTAAATAATTCTAAAAGAGGTCTTCCAGTAGATATAAGACAAAAATTCTAAAGAAAGAGAAAGCATTGTCAAATATATAGGCAGAATGTTTTCTTTCTTGGACATACAAAAATGGTAGTATATCATAAAAATCCATGATGTCTAGATTTACAGAATTACAACTATCTAGACAGAGTGGTAATTAGGAGAAATCAGACAGATTCCTTCTTGTGTGGAGAAATCATAACCAGTGCCACAGAAGAGGGTCAAGTTGACTGCCCCCTTGAAGAACAGGAAGGCATATGAAACATATTTTAAGTATTAAGTATTAGAAGAAAGATACCCACAGGACCTATGGTCCGTAAAAACAAATAAGCCAAAGAATATCAATCACAGACAATAGGAACTCCTATGTGAGAACTGATTTGCACGTTGAGAATCAAAAGACCAAGAAACTGCCTGCCCAGATGACTGTTTCACACAGAAAGAACATTTTTTACATCCTGCTTGTTCCATGCAAAAACCTTCTCTCCCCCCAAATCAAATCTGTGACTAGCAGTGCTGTTATTAGACACTCAGCTCACTAGAGATACAGCCAGCTACCTCCTGCATATGTCTAACATGATAGGTATATGTCATAATTCCAAAAGATAGCATCTTAATATAGCAATTACAATTACTGGTTGTGTATTATGTATACGTCAGTATGTTTTCTCTCTCTGCTTAGACAGTGTGTGTGTGTGTGTGTGTGTGTGTGTGTATCTATGTGTGCTTATAATTTATTTCCTCTCTCATCTCCTGACCACTGACCAGACTGGTTCAGAAATTTTGTTGGTGCATACAAAAATCTAATTGTTCAATGATCTCATGTTCATAGTTTCTCAGTTTTCATAGGTTTAGACACCCAAATAACAGCTGCTAGTTAAAGTAAAATGAGAAAATATAATTCTGAGAAAAACTAAGTTGTCCTATGCCTTCACAAAACAAATATTTGGTAGCAGCTGTTCTTAAACATGAGTTCACATTTTTAAAGCCTATTATAATACCAATATAGAAGCTCCTGAAGCTCTATTTATCTTAAATCTTTAGCCACTATCTAGTAAAAACAGATAAAAATGTTTATGTTCCCATAAACCTTAAAGAAATTATTGGCCCAGGAGTAAAGCCTCTCTCTCTCTACCCCCTACTCCTTCTCTTTCTCTTTCTCATTCACTATTATACCCATATGAATACACATTTATAAGTCTATATTGTTTCTGGATTTCTTCCCATTAATTGGCAAAGACTTTAAGATGAGTAACACGATGCCCCTTAAGAGAGTCTCTAGTTAGGTCATCTTCTTTTGCTAGTCCATAGTACTCTAGTGTGATTCAAATACATGACTCTCATCTTCAGGATCATCCACTCGCCCACCAGGCAGGGGCTTCCCAAGCTCTGTGCTCTCCTGGGCAAGTCTCCATGCTGTGCTAGCCAGGGCCACAGCTCACACCCAGCGGAGCAGATCACTGAGAGACTGCACTAACTGAAAGCAGACTATATTGACTTTGGGGAAGACTTTACTTGGTACCCATAAGCCTACTAAGTTAATAGAAGAATGTGTGACTTGCTGACTTTCATTCAATGAGAATCAATATCCACAAAAATTTCTTATAGTCTACCTTGAACATATTAAGTGTTCACAGTTCTGAAAAAGATTTTAAACTTCCAAGCCCATGAAACTTAAATTTGACAGTAATTTTCACTACATATCCAATATTGCTATGTCTAATGAGCTTGGCATGTTGGCAATGTAGATTCAAGGGTCACACTGCTGGCGGAATATAAAAGGATGAAAGCTGCTCTGGCATACAGTTTGGCAGATCTTTAAGTGTCAAACATAGTGTTGCCATATGACTCAGCAATTCCACTCATAGGTATATACCCAAAAGAGATAAAAACATATATTCACATAACAATGAGCACACATGTTAATAGCAGCATTATTCATAATAGCCAAAAAGTGGAAACTACCCAAATGTCCACCAACTGATGAATAAACAAAAAGTAGTATACCAATATAATGGAATATTATCTGGCCATAAAAAAGGAATGAAGTACTGACCCATGCTACAGCACAGATGAACACCGGAAACATGCTCAGTGAAAGAATTTGGTCACTAAAGGCCCCATGATTTTATTTACGTGAAATATCCAGAATAGACAAATCAGTAAACACAGAAAGTAAATCAGTGATTTTGAGGGATGGAAGGAGGGGGGTTGGAGAGTGAGTGCTAATGGGTACAGAGTTTCTGCGGAGAGTGATAAAAATGTTCCAAAATTAGACAGTGGTGATGGTTGCATAAATCTGTTAATGTATTAAAAATCAGTGAATAGTATCCATAAAAAGATGAACATTATGAATGTGAATTACAGTCCAATGGAGCTATTATTTTGAAAATCTGTTTAAAGGTCAAGTTTATGTCTATATGGCATCAATAAACAGACAATGAATTTTTTAAAGATATGGTTTAAAGTAATTTTTTAAATATGCGGTTCCTGTAATAAAGAAGATGTTCAAGAACTCCTAAGGAAAACATCAGACAAAATTTACATTTCTTATATCAGAGAAGACCTATTATACTAGGAGACAGTCATGGATTCTAGGACCAAATATTTAAGAGACATCGATTTTGGAGCACCTGGGTGGCTCAGTTGGTTAAGCCATCCAACTCTTGATTTCGGCTCAGGTCATGATCTCATGGTTCTTTAGAGAAAGGCCTGGGTTGGGCTCCACACTGTCGGCAAGGAGCCTGCTGGGATTCTCTCTCTCTCTGCCCCTCCCCCCCCCAAAAGAAATAAACTTAAAAAAACAGCTTTTGCTTTAAAGGGGAATGAAGAAATGGCTTAATCTCACAAAGACATAATGCAAGAGAATCCATGAAAGAATGCCTCTTAAGTGAATACAACATTTTTTTAAGGTAAAACTAAATTTGTGATCAGGAAGGAACAAGCAAGAAGTTTCTAGATGTTGGCATGTTCTCTCACTCATGATAAGGTATTTGCCTTATCATCTGTTGGAATGATGTGCTATATTATTGGTCAACCAGCACATTTTTATGTACCCCTTCTCTCTATATATGTCATATATATATATAGATATTCAAATGGTTAAAAAATTAAAGATGAATAAGATCACGTGTGTGAAAAGACAACAGATAATATCACCATTGCGTCACAAAAGGTTTAATAAAAAGTATGTGAGAGGAAATATTCCAAATTATAACCAGGCCAAATTTGAATTGAACCTCCAAAAGGTTACATGTACTAGGTCTGTCCAATAGGTAAACATTTGTGCCTTTCTGTTTTAATTAAAAGCGGAATTTGTAAATCACATAAAATCTTAAGAATTAGAGGAGACCATAAGCCCTTTTCTTCATTTTCAACTCCACAGGATATGGTTTTGGTTTTTTTTTTTCTTTTTCATATGTGTGTTTGGTTCTCAGTATGAAAAATGCAATACAGTACCTGCCAAGACAATTCTTCTTTATTTTTTTTCTGGATATTTTAGAGTTTTATTTCCAAGGCCCCCAGAGAGATTGCTTTTCACAAACAAAAACCATTTGATTATATAATAGTGATCTAAGTGTAAAGACATGACTGGTTTTTTTTCTTGGTAAATTCATCACAAAAGATGAACAGTGCTTCGGCCAACCATGGGGACGCTCCCAAGCTGTGAATGAATTGGCTGTAGACCTTAAACAGTCAGATCCATCTACTGTTTTCCAATAAGCGCCTAGAAGGCAGGGTATTTGAGTTCAACTACTCTCTATTCATTCAACAACCAATTCACGTAACTCTTTGAGCATCTCTCTTAAAGGAGATGATCATCTACTTCACCAGAGAATATGAGGGAAGACAAATGCCAGATTGACTGACGATACTTCCAGCCCACAGGGGAAAAAGCAATGAAAATAAGTGGCTGTGTTCATAGAAGAACAGTGTACTTCAAATCCATTCCACTCTCCCAAACTACATGCGCAGCACAGGCTGGGTGGTAACACATTATTTTATTTTACATCAAAGCCGCCAAAAAGAGGCTGAAACACTTTTAAATCTATTCTTCTTTTTTAATTTTTTGTTTTTACATTTATTCATTTTTGAGAGACAGGGTGAGACAGAGCACAAGGAGGGGACGGGCAGAGAGAGAAGGAGACACAGAATCTGAAACAGGCTCCAGGCTCCCAGCTATCAGCATAGAGCCTGACGCGGGGCTCGAACTCACAAACTGTGAGATCATGACCTGAGCCCAAGTCGGATGCACAACCAACTGAGCCACCCAGGCGCCCCCACTTTTAAATCTAACTACTGATGACTGCATCTCCAATAATTTGATGTTACAAGTAACAACAAAAGCCCCTCTTTCTCACAGCCTCTGTGCGCTTAAACAGACCAACGGCTGTCTGTCGTTTTTATCAAAAGTAAATAAAAGGCTCACTGACACTGTAGCACACACTTCTCTGACAACTGTATGTGTGCGTGTGTGTGTGTGTCAATTCCTAATTTCTGGTTTATCTATTTAGTTAACCTTTGCTATTTTCTGGGCTTCATTCCAAGACAACTAAAGTGCATTACTAAAATTGGCATCTCTGCTATTGAGTTTAATTTCAGAGAGGTTCTGAAATGGTCTGAAACCATTTTTTTAATATTCTGCACACAACTTTATGCTAAAAAGTAACAAATGTTGGTCAAGACGAGTAATTGATAGGAAAGGTGCAATTTTGTTTTCCTCCAAAACAATTTTTACTTCCTCCAAATATACTGAAAAGAGAGTAAGTGCAGTGCTAAGGCCACATGTTTCGGTTGCAGTGTCATAAATATTGCCTTCAAGTTGAACATAATTCCTTAGAGTGAGAGATGATCTAAATATTTACATATAAACTATACATTTCTGAACTCTTTTATAAGCCTTTTTCTCTTTTTTTCAAGTTTATTTTGAGAGAGACAGTGAGCGGTCTCTCTCTGAGAGAGGGAGAATCCCAGGCAGGCTGGCAGGCAGATCAGTGGGCAGAGCCTGAGGTGGGGCTTGAAACTCATGAAACCGTGACCTCATGACCTGAGCTGAAATTAAGTCAGGCGCTTAACCAGTTGAGCCACCCAGGCGCCCCAAGCGTTTTTCTCTTGATTTGGGGTGGGAAAACCCTAAAAGCACAAGTCATAAATGCATATAAACAAATGCTCATGAAATTATGAATCTACTAATGTTTGTGACATGTTAAAGAGTCACAGAATTATACATTTTTAAGTTGGAAAATACCTGAAGTATTTTAAAAGGCCCCTAGAATATTAACTCAACCCTCTAATTCGACAGATGAGGAAAATGAGGCCCAGAGAGGTGAAGCTAACCACAGCTGTCACGGATAATAAATGGCAAATCTTGTCAAAATCCAGATATTCTGACTCTGAAAGAGTATTTGTTTCAATATACCTTAATACGTACAGAAATACGTGTTAACAGAGGGCATTCCAGGCAGCCCCTCAACAGAAGGAACTCTCAGGCTTAACAGAGCCAGCCTGTTTGCAAACACAAGTTCTAGAAATAGCACCAGCAACAACCGATTTCTTAGACGGCCTCACCGTACCTGGGGTTCCCAATGATTCCTCAGTTAGGTCTATTTTTCTCACCTCTACGAATCCCTATAAATAAGTGCTTTGGTCGGGATTGGGTTTATTTTGTTTCGTTTTTTACATTTGCTTGGGGAGAGCGGGAGAGGGGGGAAAAGAGAAGCTGGCATTTAAACCACCCCTGAAGCACAAGTTTGTTCTTTGGGCAGCCAAACCAACAAACCCTTCCCCGAGCCCCAGGGCTTACTGGTTTATGTCGCAGTCCTTTCAGTTTCCAAAGTAGGAAGGAGACCTGGAAAAGAAGTTGGCTGGGTGGCTCAGCCTTTCGGTGGCGCCTGGCAGGTGCGCGCCCACGTGCGGCCGGCTGCCGACAGCCGCGCGTCCCTGTCTTCCGCCCGCCCCGGGAGCCTCCAGCTCCCCGGCCGGGGCGGGGGGGACCCAGAGCCCCTGCCGCCCCTCCCACCGCCCCCGGGCGCAGGCCCCTCCTGGCGCCACCGGGCTGTCCCCTGACTCCCGGCCCCCAAGTGGCCCGCGGGCTCCCCGCCGGCCACGCGGGCCCCAGCGTCCCGCTCCTCCAGTGTCCGAGAGCGGGAAAGGTGGCAGTAAGGGGTGGAGGAGAGAGAAGCGGGTCCCACCTCGTTCCCGGGGTCCAACTCACACAGAAGGCAGAGATGGCGGCGGCGGGGCTCCGGCCCCTGCGTCGCTCGCGCTCTGCGGGCCGCGCGGGCTCTGCGGCGGGGCAGCTCCGAACTCCTCGCCCAAGGTGCCGGACAACTCTCCGGAGGGCGCAGGGCAGCGGAGTGTGGGGAGGAGGGGCCGAGGGGGAGCGCGTGGGGTGGGGAGAAGGGAGGAAAGAGCCCGCGGCCGCCCGCGCGCGCCCCGCGCCCTGGTCCCCAGCTCCGGGTCGGGGGCAGTGGACCCCAGCGCCGAGGGCGGCCGTGCAGGTGACCGGAGCTGCGAAGAGGAACGTTGCTGCGCGTGGCCGTGGCCCTGGGGCTGGAGCAGCGACGAGCTTGAGAAGGAGGACCCCCTGCCTGAGGGAGGCGGAGAGGAGAGGCGATCCCAGCAGGAAGGCGGCGCCGCTGCTACATTCAGCAGTTAGGTGCAGCGCGCCCACCCCAGCCCCAGCTGGGGCTTCTCAGACTCCCGGCTGGGCCTAGGGGTTCCAGCGGGGTTCCTCCCACTCCCAGACTTGCGGGCCTCTGCTGCATCAGGAGCGCAAAATGCTACAGCAAAGATTGCGATAACTGAGAGGGGTGGGAGAGGAAAGCAAATTGGCAAAGGGCGGAGGTAGTGAGTTTCCTGTCACCAAGTCACCAAGGATGTTCCCGCCAAGCATGTTGGTCATGCCTGTCAGGAAGGCTGAAGAGGGCACTTACGCGTCTGTGCGAGGCTGGACTAAATGACCACTTTACTTCTCTTGCAGTCCTGAAATTTAATGGCGTTCGATGTAGCAAGCAAAAAAAACCAAGCAAACAAAATTCGTCCTTGAACAGAATACAGCCCCTAAGTAATAAACATTTCATAAGTCTCCACTCAAAACGTTCACTCCCTAATCTGTCTATTAATACACTTTTACTGAAGGCCTACTATGGGTCAGACAACATGGTACGTACAATTATGTTCATTCAACTTGGACTAATGACAGACTAGCAAATGTTCATAACATTACCAGTTATGAGGGGTGATATGAAGGAACCCAACGGGGAGAGAAAGAAAGAATAAAGGGAAGTGGACATACTCTGGATTGGGTGGATGGTTAATTTTCAAAGGTCTCTAGAAATGGACTTGCCTAATATCCTCATAGGAAGATGCATCAGAGACACATCAAGAAAGTAGCCCAGAGATGGGTAGGGCCAGAAGCAACGTGTCTTGGCTCCTGGCCCAGCCACTTTATCAACTTGTGAGCTTTGTTAAATGAAACTTGACCCATAGGAATATCCTCTCAGAATCAGTGACACTTTTATGAAGAGCATTTAGATCTCTAGACCACTTGTTGAAGCCACTTCATTCTGAAATTTCCTATTTGTGGGGTGCCTGGGTGGCTCAGTCGGTTGGCTCAGGTCATGATCTCACTGTTGGTGAGTTGGAGCCCCACACTGGGCTCTGTGCTGACAGCTCAGAGCCTGGAGCCTGCTTCGGATTCTCTGTCTCCCTGTCTCTGCACCTCTCCTGCTCACGTGCTCCCTCTCTCTCTCAAAAGTAAACACTAAAAAATTTTTTTAAAAGAAAAGAAATTTCCTATTTGCGCCCTGAATGGACTTTCTGGGGCACTGTGGTTAGAAGCATTAACCTTTGGGTTTTATCAAACCACAAAAAAGAGACAAATGTCTCCATTAGATAGAGACAATAATTGGAGTAGAGATACTGACTTCCCCAAATTATTGTGAAATGAAACAACACAACAGAATCCTTAATTAGATAATCCCTTATGAACTAGCATATTCGTTTCCTAGGACTGCCTTAACGAACGACCAGACTTAATGCTTAAAACAAAGGAAATTTATTCTCTCACTCTTCTGAAGGCCAGAACTCCAAAATCAGGTCCGCACTCCTTCCCAAAAGTCTAGGAGGGAAATTTCCCTTGCCTAGTCCAGCTTCTGGTGGCTCCAGGAATTCATTGGCTTATGGCTGCATCACTCCAATCTCTGCCTCCATCTTTGTATGGCCTTCTCCTCCATGTCTTCTTCTCTTCTGTCTCCTACAAGGACACTTGTCATCAGATTTAGGGACCATTCACATAATCCAGGATGATCTCAGCTCAAGATCCTTATTTAATTACAACTGCAAAGACCCTTTTTCTAAATAAGGTCACATTCACAGGCTCTGAGATTTAGAATGTGGACATACTTTGGGGGGGAAGCCACCATTCAACACACTAAAGCTAGTAAACTAAGAGGGACCAAATTCATTGTCTGCTGTGGTATCAGGGTGTCATTTCAACACATTATACAAAATCATATTGATGCTAAGTATAATCTATCCCTTCATTGCAAGCTACTGAAAATAAGTATCATCAAACCCGAGCATTACGTGGAATAACTACCATCAGGAAAAGAAGTACAGAGGCCCAAGCCCGAAATTCATGTTTGAGTCACAGGTGATACTTAAAGGCCAACCGTGGCTCTCAGCAGCTACCATTGTTAAATTACTACAGAAATCCATGCCACATCTGTAGGTATGGATTTCTGATAACGTGATCCAATACTGAATGTCTACTAGGCCGCAGGCTCTCCATCAGGGGCTCCTATGGAGCTTATATTCTAGGTTAGGGGACAACTTTGAGTCTCATTCCCTCTGGCACAAAGCCTGCTGCATATCTGAAGCCTGATAAAGAGCTGTTGAATGAGTAGATGGGTATAAATAAATCACTACCAATCTTTTAGGCAATTATTACCACACTGAAAAACATGTCTATAATAAGATAGGATTTACTAGAGAAAACAGATTAACACTCTGACTCATTCAACATTTTCTTGAGTGAAGGAAAAGTCCTTAAAGGAAAAATTTTGATTTGAAAAAGAAAATAATGAGATATCTATTTTCTATTTTTTAATCAATAATATGCCTATTTACACAGAAACAGATCCTGCTGGGAACAGTCAATCATGACTGAAGTAATAGTTACCTAAAATGAATAAAAATATTTTGTCTAAGTATTTGGTTGATAGTTTCAAAAACAAACATTATTCAACTAGTAATTTCATAATATTAATGCATCACTTCTTAAAACTCTTGCAATGATTTCAGTGACTCCACTCTCTCCTGGTTCACCTCTTCCCTTTTTGACTTCCCTTCTCACTTTTCCCCTCTTATAATTTTAGACAATCAACCAGCATATTAATAGGTACCAAATTGAGTCTTATTCTTGGGCTTCCTTGGGTCATAGGCCCATCCCTGCACCAGTCACAGTGGCTAATGAGTTGGAATATGATGGCCATCCAAGTATGAGCCACCTGTGCACTCCTGGAAAACAGGGATTGGGAGGAGAGTTGATCTCACTCACCCTAACCAAATAACTTAGAATGGGGAAAAGTGGTATCCCAAAATAAAACTAGGGTGCCCTTACTGAAGAGGAAGCAGGCAAAAAAGCACAGATACTCAATACAATAGACATTCAAAAAGGTTTGCTGTTAACTGAATGTAGTTTTAATTAAAACAGTACTTCACCCTTTCTACGGTGTGCTAAATGTTTCTATAAAGTTTTTAAAACTGAAGTGACAATCATAACTATTGATTATATGTGTAATTACCACACAAATCTTTAACACTTACATTTATAAAAGACTGTTAAAAATATTTTTGTATGCATCCAGGGCCATATAGCAAGCACATAGACTCTGGAATCTAATTGCCTGAGTTGGTTTTATTTTTTACGCACATTAATTATGAGAATTTGAATAAGTTCTCTACCCTCTTTCTGTCTCAGTTTCCTTTTTTGTAAAATGGAGTTGATCATAATTACCCCCTCTGAAATCTCATGAGATGCAATGAGACAATAACTATGCCTTTATAACAGGACTTGTTACCTAGTACTCTATTATGTTTATTTATTGTTAACCATATTTATCTTTCACAGCATCGCTGGAAACTATTTTGGGTAGTCATACTCTGAGCATTTATTTTTCTCTTAACAAATAATCAGTATCTATTATGTTATCAGGTACAATTACCAAGATAAACAGCATGGGTCCTTTATACCCTCAAGGAGTCAAGGGAGGATTCCCATAGTTCAGCCAGGTTGGTGTAGGGCACTCCATTCAGTGGAACATAGAATGGAAAGAAAGGCACAGAGAAGAAAAGGCATAGCACCTTACACATCACAAGGTACTGCAACCACACCCAGTAGTGTAGCCCTGGGTGTGTTCAGAAAAGTGTACCTGGAAAAGTACACAGAAGTCTAATAGGAAGAACTTTGAAGGCCATGTGGATTTTGAAGGTCATTTGGAATTTAACCTCTATGTATGATGAAATATTGAAAACTTTTAGACTCCAAAATTATTTTCAAATTTGTAGAAGGAAAGCACATCCTGGGTATGTGAAGTGTGACAGAAAAAGGCAAATGTCAGGGGTAACAGTTAAGAAACTAGGCAATTGCAGCAGACCAGTGTTTCTCAAATTTTAACGTGCACCTGAATCAGATGAGGGCTATTTAAAACATATATTCCGATTCAGTAGTGCTGGGGTGGGGCCCTAGAGTCTGCATGTTTAATAAGCTCCCAGGTGATGTCAGTGCTGCTGGTCTCCAGCAAGGCGAGAGACTATTAAAACACTGCCAATGCTGTTTCCAACAAAAGGAAATTTATATCTAATGTACATTGAACTTTTAAGTCCTCATGGAGAAATAATTTGCAGCTCATAAAGCTGTCACCACTAATTGAAGAACTATTGTGTGCCACAAGCCAATAAAATAGAAATATTTTATCTTGATTCTTAAGATATCTCTGAGAAGAAATCCCTTTAAAGCCTGAACGTCCAAGTGAAAATTACTTTGTTGTGTGTATGAGGAGGCAGTTGTGGTGAGTGAAAGAAGTATAATATAGGATACTGTGATGGTATTTTTTTTTAATTTTTTAAAAATGTTTATTTATTTTTAAGAGAGAGAGAAAGAGAGCACAGGCAGGGGAGGGAGAGACAGACAGACAGACAGACAGACAGACATGGAGACCCAGAATCCGAAGCAGGCTCCAGGTTCTGAGCTGTCAGCACAGAGCCAGATGTGGGGCTCAAACTCACAGACAAGGAGATCATGACCTGAGCCGAAGTCAGATGCTTAACCAACTGAGCCACCCAGGTGCCCCTGTGATAGTCTTTTTGATGTTGTTAACTTGACTCAGCTACAGTGTCCAGTTATACAATCAAACACTAAGTGTTGCTATGAAGATATTTTGTAGATGTGATTAAAGTCCATAATCAACTGACTTTAAGCAAGAGAGATTATCCTAAATAATCATGGAGGGCCTGATTTAGTCCATTGGAAGGCTGAAAAAGCAGAGCTGAGGATTCCCTGAAGAAGATATTCCACCTGTGGACAGAAGCCTCAGACCATGACTAGTCCAGCTTGCCTTTCCTGACAGTCTGCTTTCTGGATTTTGGACCTGCCTAGCTAGTCCCTACAACCACATATGCCCTGCAATAAATATCTTACTATGTATCTCCTACTGGTTCTGCTTCTCTAGTTGAACTCCAAAAGATTTCAGTGACTAAAAACAGAGTGCTGCTATAACAAAAACTCAAAAAATGTGGTAATGGTGTTAGAATTGGTCAGTGGGCAGAAACTGGAAGAATTTTGAGAAACATGATGGAAAAAGCCTACCCTGTCTTAGACTATTAGCAGAAAGACAGTTGTTAACAACTCTGATAGTGAGGACTTAAAGGAAGCAGGGAGCGTGTTATTGGAAATTTGAGGAAAGGAGATCCTTGTTATGTAGTGGCAGAAAGCTTAGCAGGATTGTGTCCTGCAGTTTTGTAGAAAGCATAACTTGGATACAATTTAATTGGACATATAGCAGAGGGGATATCCAAGTAAAATGTTGAAGATGTGTCCCGGCTTCTTCCTGCTACCTACAGTAAAATTTAAGAAGAAAAAATAAATTGAAAAAAGAATTCTTAAACAAAAAGGAACCAGGATTTGATGATTGAGAAATTCTTGGCTCATCCAGTCTCTGAAAGGTACAAACATTGAGAGATTTGTGGCCAGGAAGGCCAAAAATATGGCTGGTCAACCTTTTGCTAATACTTCAGAAAGACTAAAAAAATCAGAGTATTCAGTCACACAATGGCTCTTTGAAGAGACTAAGTATGTGACTCATAAATTCCCTCATATCCCCCAAATAGAAATGGTATTATCTAGGGAAGATCTATGGATAAGCCTCTTCTTTTCTGGAGTGAATTCCTTGTAACATACATAGGACACCTATAAGGTTCTTGAGAATTTTATACAGTGGAAATTCTGCCAGCTTGCATGTAAAGAGATAGAAAAAGCTGCTGGACCCCCAAATTCTAGGTACAGAAAACAGGCTGATAAAACTACACAGCTTGTACTACAAAACAGACAAAAATCCTGGGGCCCATCGTAGACCTAATGAACACAAGTCTCTGGGGTAGGGAAAGAGAGCTCTGTGCTTTAACGGGCATGCCAAACGAAATCAGAGGTAATTAGCTTTTGGAGAAAGGCAAGAATGATAGTTTACTTCCAACACTGAACAGACAACGATGAAGACGTGATAGATTTTTCTATATAGACCCTGTAAGCCAACTAAAATCAGCAAGTGGAAAGCACAGGTAGCCAGATTTAAACCAAATCAAAGGAATCACTTTCAGCTATCATAGCCATTAGAAGCAGAATGGGCTACCAGTGAGACAATGAGCTCTTCGTCAGTAGGTATTTTTAAATAGAGACTAAAGGATTGTCCATCAGAAATACTGCAGGACGACACTGGGTAGGAAAGACCTTAGATCAGAATGACGGTAATTAGGGCTGCACATATCAAAGAATCTGAGGCTTGGAGCTGCAACTTCAGAGTATTTACATGAAGAGGTTTTGGGCTGTAAAAAACAAGTTATGTAGTAAAAATGTTACCTACTATCCAGGGAGTTGATTCACCATTCACAGAGCATGAACAATCCCTCCAAAAATGAGGATTGCTTTACCTATTGCATCTGCTATTTTTTAAAAATTTTAAAGTTTATTTCTTTATTTTGAGAGAGAGAGAGAGAGGAATTACATGGAGGGGAGGGGCAGAAAGAGAGAGAGAGAGAGAGAGAGAGAGAGAGAGAGAAGAGAGAGAATCCCAAGCAGGCTCCATGCTGTCAGCACAGAGCCTGACATGGGGCTTGATCGCGCAAACCATGAGATCATGACCTGAGCCTAAATCAAGAGTCAGACACTTAATTGACTGAGCCAACCAGGCACCCATGCCTGCATCTGTTTTGTATTGCAATAAACAAGTAAATAGAAAATGTGTGTGTGTGTGTGTGTGTGTGTGTGTGTGTGTATCTTATTTTCAAGATAATTGGGGTGAATCAGTAAATCTGAAACAGAAAAATTAATTGATGTGAAGTGTTATTTAAACATACATATGCATGTTTGACTTTAATGAGTTCAGTTAAGCAGCCAAAGAACTACTAATTTGACAGCTTATAATGTATATGCTCTGCTGTAACTTTCACATTAATTGTACATAAATCCTTTAAGTTTGGGGCACCAGTACTCTACAGGAACCATTAGTATCTATGGGTATAGGGGTATTTAGCAAATTTACCTTGATATTGATCAGTTATATATTCCATATCCCATTAGCAATGTCAAAGAGATATGGAATACTCTAGTAGTAAAAAGCAAAAAAGAAAAACACTTTAAACATTTAGAAAGGAGACTGAAGAACAAATAAAGAAAATCTGAGTTTCCAAATATTAATAAACAGGACAATGAATATCAACTAGTGAAGTTTAGCTATTAGAAATGCTAGTAATTTTATCTTGAAAGGAATGATATTCAAAACTCCTCCTACTAAAGTGCTATCTCCAGGACCAGAATTTAGTCCAAATTATCCAGAAGACAGTTTCTATAATCCTCATTATATAATACAATATTCTACTCATAAAGTTGCTCCATAAATGTTTTTTGAGTGAATAAATGATTTTATGAAAGACAAAGGGAACAAATATATACAAAACAAATGAACATTATGTTGTCAAGTTATAAATGATAACAAAACAAATACTCCTAATAAGGAAGTTTAGACATTAAAATACTTCAGTAAATTCTTATGCTCTTCTTCTTTTTTTTTTTTATTTACTTCTTTAACAAACTTTTTATTTTAGAATGATTTTAATTTTATAAAAAAAGTTAGAGACAGCACAGAGAGTTCCCATATACACCATAACCAGTCTCCCCTATTGTTGACATCTTGTGTTAGTATGGTACATTTGTCACAACTAAGAAACCCAATATGATGGATTACTGATTCACTGGTCATTACATTATTTAGATTTTTAACATTTTTTACTTAATGTCCCTTTTCTATTCAGGATTCTATCCAGGATACCATGTTAATATAGTCATCTTGTCTCCTTAGCTTTCTTTTAGCTGTGAAAGTTTCTTAGGCTTTTCTTGCTTTTAATGACCTTGACAGTTTTGAAGAGCACTTTTTTAGTCATATATTTTTTGGTCACGTACTTTGTGGACTGTGTCTCACTTTGGATTGGCTGATATTTTTCTCATGATTAAACTGGAGTTGTGGGCTTGAGGTTTAGGAAAAACCACAGAGTTAAAGTGTCATTTTCATCACATTATATGAAAGGTATATGCTATGAACATGATTTTCCACGGTTGGTTTTAAACTTGATCATCTGGCTGTAGGTGTTTTTCAGCTTTCTCCACTGCTAAGTTACTCTTTTCCCCATTTCCATACTGTACTCTTTTTAAGGAAGTCAGTATATTTAGTCCACAGTTACAAACTGAGAGTTACTCTCCACCTTCCTGAGAGGGGTGTGTCTATGTAAATTATTTGGAATTCCACACAAGAGATTTTTCTATTCTCTCCCATTTTAAAATTTATTCAGTTATTTATATCAGTATCAGTTCATGGCATATATTTTATACTTTCAGTTATAATACAATATACTACATTATTTAATATTTTATTCAAATTGTTCTAGTTTGGGCCATTGGGGGCTCTTTCACTTGGCTCCTGTGCCTCTTCCAGGTACACTTATCATTGCGCTTTTGTTACTTTTTTCTTGTTTTTCTCTTTTTTTAAATATAATTTGGGGAGCCTGGGTGGCTCAGTCGGTTGAGCGTCCGACTTCAGCCCAGGTCACGATCTCGCAGTCCGTGAGTTCGAGCCCCGCGTCGGGCTCTGTGCTGACAGCTCGGAGCCCGGAGCCTGTTTCAGATTCTGTGTCTCCCTGTCTCTCTGACCCTCCCCTGTTCATGATCTGTCTCTCTCTGTCTCAAAAATAACTATACATTAAAAAATAATAATAATAAATAAATATATTTATTTATATAGAAATATTATATTAAATATATAAATATATTTATTGACAAATTGGTTTCTATAAATACCCAGTGCTCATCCCAACAAGTGCGCTTTTAATGCCCACCACCCACTTTCCCCTCTCCCCCACCCCCCATCAACCGTCAGTTTGTTCCCAGTATCCAAGAGTCTCTTATGGTTTGCCTCCCTCCCTGTAACTTTTTTTCCCTCTTCTCCTCCCCAATGGTCTTCTGTTAATTTTCTCAAGATTCACCTATGAGTGAAAACATATGATATCTGTCTTTCTCTGACTGACTTATTTCACTTAGTGTAATACCTTCCAGTTCCATCCATGTGGCTGCAAATGGCCAGATTTTATTCTTTCTCATTGCCGAGTAGTATTCCATTGCATATATAAACCACATCTTCTTTATCATTCGTCAGTTGATGGACATTTAGGCTCTTTCCATAATTTGGCTGTTGTTGAAAGTGCTTCCATAAACATTGGGGTACATGTGCCCCTAAGCATCAGCACTCTTGTATCCCTTGGGTCAATTCCTAGCACTGCTATAGGGCATGTCATTTCCTTTGAGTCTCCCTGTCCCCATACACTTGGACTCCCAAATGTTCCCCTCTGGCAAGTGAGAGCAGGAAGAAAGATGAATTAATAGTTCCCAGCACACATGACCCTGACCAGCCTGAAGGAAGTACTGGATAGGCTGTCTTTCCACATATACAGTATAGTCCACCTGTGGCCTGCCATTTGATAGCTGTGTGGACATTGTCCCAGGCCTCTCGGAGATGAGAGAAGTTAGGCAGGGGGTGGGGATCTGGCTCAAGATGCTCTGGGGACCCCCACCATTGGGTTTCCCAGGTGGTTGAGTTATAAAATCTTTGCTCTAGGCATGTCAAGTTCCTAACAGAGCTGGTAGACTTCCTGCCCCACTGGGCAAGACAGTTTTTCCCAATAATTGAGCTTTTGTGGAGCCAAACCCCAGTAGTAGGACTGGGGTATTCTGTTCCACTATAAGGTTTGCAGGGAACTAATTCTCTAGCCTCCCAGGGCCATTGATTCTTCGTGTTGGTACCAACGAAGCATCCTATTCACAAAGGGAAGGTGAGTGCTATCAGAAACCTCTCATCACACTCCCAGCTGGCCAGGGTGGCCTCTGCCAATTCTGTGGTGAAAAGTAGAGCAAGAATCACAACAACAGCGAGAGACAAAGGGTGACAGTGCATCACAGTAAGGAAACAGATATAGAAAATATGGACAGTCTATTTGTTCCACCGGACCATCGACTCCTCAGGCTTCTGCCATGCGTGGATTAGTCAGCTTCCGGAGTGACTAAAGCAGGGCTGCAGTCTCCCAGAGCCTCTGGAGTTGCAGATTGCTTCTTCTGTATAGTCAGCTTGCACAGCCTTGATGGACCAGGAATGAACTCCCAGTTCTGAGATGCTGGCTTCACTCTGCTGTGGTGAATTCAGGGACCCACCTGGGCCACCTTTACTGCCATTAGGGAACAGGGATGATGACCTTACTGGCTTCTTCAAGCTGATAAGGGATGGTGTGGGGGTACGGCAGTTAGAGTTTACCCAAGGGTCGGTTGAGTGGCCCACGGTATGGTTCTACAGGAAGGCTTTCTGGTTCAAACAGTGCCTCCAAGGTAACACGTCTGCAAACCACCTTCCATTCCTGGGGTGTCCATTGATTTTTTTCACACTTTCGATGGGAAATACACTCCAGAATTCTGGCAGCTTCCAAGATAGTGGTAGGAGCTAAGATGGGAAGCCGTGCTCATTCTTTTCCGAGGCCCATCCGTAATTTCCACCCGTGCAGCGCCGAGCTCTTCTCTGCCCGCTAACGCTACTTATCCCGGGAAAGCTCGCGCGGGGCGGGGGAGCAAACCCACAGACTAAAAGGGAAACTTGAGCAGCGCTGGCCCGGCTGCTGGCTGGTGCCTTTCCCCCTCCTGCCTCCCCGCCGTCGCCACCCTTATGCTCTTCTAAGAGTTCTAAACAAGTATTCTTGGGGTGCAGTGAGAAAAACAAAAACATCTCTACAATTTACATTTTTTAAAAAAAGATATTTTTCTAAATATCTAAACAGTTTCTAAATTTTCTAAACGGTTACCTGAACACCTACCTACACCCAAATGGCCATATATCATTCCGTGTAGGAATTTTAAGTCTTACATAATATTCTTAACATACAGACTTCATCATTTTATGGACTGCTCAGAAGTATCTGTGGTTCTCCTCTGCCTACAGTTTAAAGATTAAACTCACTCTGGTATTCAAATGCATTCTGAGATTTAATTGACCAATATTTTCTCCCACTATGAAAGACAACTCCTAGTTACCTAAACACACTTTTGCTTTTTTTTTTTTTTTTCCACTTCTTGCTTTTGTTCATGCTGTTCCATCCTAAATGTTCTTACTCCATTCTTCAACACCCCTCTTTCAACCATCACCCATTACCATCATCCATCTGCTGGGCGAAATCTTAGCCAATATTCCAAGATCCAACTAACTTGACTCTTCCTCATAAGCTCTCCAATTGGAGCTATGGTAGCTATGGTCCATGATCACTTAGAGATTTATTTTGTGTCCATTTTATCATCACCCAGTTAGTTGTGTATATACCTACATAAATGCCTTTGAGGACAAATGATGTATTATTATTAATGTTTGGTTTTCTATCCCCTAAAAGTTTATCACAGTATCTTGGATGGCTCAGTGAATATGCATTGGACTAAAACAGAAGAGGCTTGGGGTTCCACAGTGGCTCAGTTGGTTACATGTCCAACTCTCAATTTTGGCTCAGGTCATGATCTCATGGTTGTGAGATGGAGCCCCACCGTGGGCTCTGGGCCGACCAGTGGAGACTGCTTAAGAATCCTCTTCCTCTGCCCCTCTCCAGCTCATGGGTGCATGTGCACTCTGTCAAAATAAATAAATAAACCTAAAAACTAAAATGAAATAAATAATAAAATAAAATAGACAAATAGTATATTTTTGATTTGTTTCATTAAAAAGAACAAAAGCAAAAAAATGTTTTATTTTATGGATAATTACTGTACAATAATTATTTACCTATAGCACTATTTAAAATTTGCATACCAGAAAGAAATTTTTATTCTAAATTTCTGTAGAATATATATCATAGAAATTATATATGTAATATAATTTCAATGAATTTTAAAATATATATGCACACGAAAAACGAGGAGAAATATGACAACATGTTACCAGGAGGTATCTTTCGATTGAGAAATTGATGAGTTTGTTTAGTCATTAATTTTTACCTTTCCAAGTGATCCAGAATAATCATATGTTACTTTATAGTCCCCCCCCCCAAAAAAAAAGCTACTTGAAAATATCTGTGTGAGATTACATGTTCTTTGGAAATGACTCCCAGGATCTAGATCCTTTCAGATACACCTTAAAGCCCAGGGCAGCCCAGTTACTGTTGGCTGTTGCTCACTGGGCAGTTGCCCCAGTTTGTAACTCATTTAGGCTCCTAATCTGTTGGAACACTTTTTCTTGTCCTTAGATGCTACTGGCTCCAATGTGGAGGAAATGTTATTATCCTGAATGCCTAAAAAGCTACATAACAGCAAGGAAATTCATAGTAGCTATTTCAGCTGTGATCAAAAAACTGTTTCGAGGGGCGCCTGGGTGGCGCAGTCGGTTAAGCGTCCGACTTCAGCCAGGTCACGATCTCGCGGTCCGTGAGTTCGAGCCCCGCGTCAGGCTCTGGGCTGATGGCTCGGAGCCTGGAGCCTGCTTCCGATTCTGTGTCTCCCTCTCTCTCTGCCCCTCCCCCGTTCATGCTCTGTCTCTCTCTGTCCCATAAAAAACGTTGAAAAAAAAAAAATAAAAAAAAAAAAAAAAAACTGTTTCGAGTTGAAAGGCAAGTTAATTGGATTGTTTGCTTACAATTTAGTACCAAGGATACAAATTACTTAACTCCAAGGTTAAAATTAGTACCAGAGCTTGGACTAAAATAGGACTTTTCTTCAAGGAATTTATTTTTTTGCATTGTCAGTATTTTTGTCAGGATACACAGTGTTATATTCATATATTTATCATCTATTTACCTCCTTATCAGAAATGGTACCAGGGTGTAAAAGAGATTACAAAATTCTCCAGACTTTATACTTAAGCCAAAGTAATTATTATTTCCTTGCATTTGAAAGAATATAATAAGAACTCAAGTTAAGAAAATAAATGTTGTGGCGCACCTGGCTAGCTCAGTCAGTGAAGCATCTGACTCTTGATCTCAGCTCAGGTCTTGACCTTAGGTTTGTGAATTCAAGCCCCATGTTGGGCTCTGCACTGGGTGTGGAGCCTATTTAGAAAAAAGAAGAAGAAGGACAAGGAGAAGGAGAAGAAATGTAGAGAAATTACTCCTAGACTATTGCCTGAAAAGGCTGCTATGAATAAACAGTTGGCTAGAATCATTTCATAATTATGCAGCGAAATGAAGTTTTCATAGACATGCATTTCAGATTTAAGTCCCTATGGACCTTAAAGAAAAGTGGCCAGTATTTCTGATAATCCTGATGATTGGTACACACATACTATAAACTAATTTTCACATAGCACAAAGCACTTTGTTCTCTGCAGGCATATAATGAGATTTGAGTGCAAAAACCACCAGGCCCATTCATGGCCTGTAAGCCAAATCTCATCGTTGAACTGCTACAGAGTTTACACATGTTTACAATGAAAAGGCTAAGTGTTTTTGTTGTCACTGTTGTTTTGTTCTATTCTGTTTCAGAGCCCAGTTTCTAGTTCTGAACCAATGGGTCATAAAAGACACAGTCAGTATCTTATTAATTATTTTACTTACCTTCATCATATCGATGTGATATTAAGAAAATTTTTTTCTTTTTTAAATTTTAGAGAAGGGGGGAGCAGGGCAGAGAGAGGGAGAGTGAGAATCACAAGCAGGCTCCATGCTCAGTGCAGAGCCCAATGCAGGACTCAATCCCATGGCCGGGGATCATGACCTGAGCCAAAATCAAGAGTCGGACACTCAACTGACTGAGCCACCCAGGCATCGCCAGGAAACCTTTATTAGTGTGGTCCTACTAGATAGCTACCCAGTACAGACTGTGGGGGAGACTTACTATTTTACCAGCCAGCTCCCCCTTTTCTCTTCCTCTGGTCACAGTATTTCCTTTGGTGGCAAACTGCTGCCCCTCGGATTCCAAGCACATGGATCTGCTACAGCATCCTGGCTTCAGAGGCCACCTTGCACATGGCTTTGTGCTATGTGAAAATTCATTTATAGTATGTGTGTACCAATCACCGAGGCTATCAGAAATACTGGCCACTTTCCATTAAGGTCCATAGGGACTTAAACCCAAGGTGGATTTGTCATAGTATCTCACAGTTCTATGGGGTGGGAACACCAATAGATGGGTAGTGAACATTGATCTCTGAAGCTTTTCAAACAGAAGCTGGGTCGGGAGGATCAAGGGGTGGGCGTCAAAGGGTTCAGCAGCATTTTCCCCTCCTATGGTGGTGAATAAGTGTGGCTGTGAGCGGCAGCTTCCAGCAGCCAGGTCTCTGCCACATGGAAGATCTCAGCCTGGGGGAGAAGACATAATTTGAAAATCAGGCCACGCAAGCAGGTGTTCAGCAAGTGTGACAATTTTTGTATGCAACTGAACTCCATTTCTCCAGTGATATCCTGTTTTACCAATGGATAGAAACCAAACCTCAATGAGTTCACGTTCCTCTTTTTTCCCCTTAACTTCTCTTCTAACTTCTAGGCAGGAGACAGTAAGAGAAACATCAGCTGGGCCCAATATAAGCAAAAGCTCTGATCCTTGGTCAGGTATTGAATTTCACATGGGACTCCTCATCCTGTCTGTTTTTCAGATGTTGATCTACATGGGTCCATGCCAAAGGTCACTTCAGGATCAATGACTCTCCCTGCTTGCCCCTAGTGCCTTTCTGAAGTGAATCGAGAAATATTCTCCAACCACTACCTGGGCTATGGCCACCTTGGCAAGGCTTTCTAACCCACAAGCACGCCCATGATATTCTCAGGAATGATGCTACTGTCCCTACACCTCAGTGAGTCAAGTTGGAACTCTGCAAGGCTACTTCAGATTTGACTGCCTTCATTGCACAGACATGCTGCCCCATGCTATCCCAAGTTGCCGAGCCATTAGGGTCTTCTCTCCATCCCTAGTTCTATTTAGGATAAAGGGCAACCACTCTTTCTACTCTTCCTCTCCACTCTTAGGTTTCCCCCACACATTGAGAGTGTCTGTTGCTCCCCCATCGAGCTCAGTCCTCAGATATAAACTTCACAGGATACTTCAAAAATTTGTTTCAACTATAGATTGGCTGTAATTGATATTATAAAACACATTCAGTTTAAGACACCAAACAACATAGACACTCACAGGGTGTTGATTAGTGAAGGATTCATCTACAGTATGCAGGGCCTCTTTCTCAACGGTGTACCAACTTAGCTCTCTTTGTTTCACCCTTGGCTTTCTTCTTTTCCCCTAATTTAGGATACTTCTCTTAATCTTCAGAGCCTGAGTTCACTCCCAGTCTGTGTTTCTGAGACTCAAGACACAGTCTATTATCACATCTCCTGTGGCAATGGACACAAAAAAATGCCCACGATGAAAGAGTGCTATAGGGAAAATAAACGAGGAGTACTGGGGAAAAACATAGCAAGTAATATATCAAAACATTCCTCCACAGAGAGCATGATGTCCAGGCAGAAGAGGGGCAGGGGTCACATGAGGGAAAAGTGAATCCTGATGGTACCCACCTCTTGGACCACAGCTCTGAGTCCCTCCCAGAGAGCTTTCTCCCGCCTTCATGAAGCTTAGTTGATCAACTCGGCCTCAAGATCTTTCCTTAATTCCCTCCTTTTGCTTAAGCTAATTCAAGTTATGCATGGCTGACTCAATATAATAGCTTAGCCAAGAATGGGCATTTTTATTTCATGGAATCAGGAAGAGTTGAGCAACTAAACAACCAGAAGAGCAGACACGTAGCTGGTCTTCATGAACTCTAACACTACCATTAGCCTTCTCCATCTCTTCTCTCTGCTGCTCAGTATGAGTGGGTTTCATTCCTTTTTACTATGTCTCTCCCCGAGGTGGGAAACATGGCTACTGATCGTTCCCCAGTTTTTCATCAGTGGGTTCTACTATCAGATAAAAGAAGAAATAAGTCAGTGTTTAAAGTCTCTATTAATTTGTTTCAGTAATAGAAATGTAAAGAGAAAGAAAATCATTGGGTTCGCCAATTCTTCTTCCATGAAATATGGATAGTAGCTTCTGTTTGGATTATAACTGCATAAAAAAAATTCTCTCTATGACTAAGCTATCTGGCCCTTTTAAATTCCTTCTTAAAAGTGCATAAAGGAAAGAATGAATTTCAAAAGACTACTTTGTGTCTTTTTCTCAAGCTAAACACAGAGAAAAGAAGTAATGAGAACATAAACAAAAAATATATTTTTGAACAGACGAAAGCTAAAAAAGTCATGTGTTAATGTCTCTGCAGTCAAAATTAAATGTGATATGACACAACAAAAGAGGATATTACATTCCCAACAAAGAAGAATTTTAAAGTCAAGGAGACTGAACTACGATAAATAACGCCCTATGTTCTTCTACCCTGCCCAAACGTTGGGTACTTTGGAAATTTTGTTTCAATTACAAATTGGCTGTACTTGACATTATGAAACACATTGAATTTAAAACACCAACAAATACAAACATCCAAAGCCCGTTGCTTAGTGATGGAGTCATCTATAAATGAGCTTCTGCAATTATTTATAATAAAAAGGACTTGGATTAGTGCAAATACAAACGTTTCTGGATCTGTGAACATAAAAGTTCTTAGTCACTCAAACTTCACTGAAGAGTCCTGTAAACGTCTTGTTTAAACTTCCAGGTGCGCTCTTACCCTCTCCTCTCTTGCTTCCCCCGTTGGAGGGACAGTGAAATGCAATACCGAAACATGCAGAAAACAACCATTTTGGCTTTTAAACCTCCTTCTATTTTTCCCCTGATACTATTTCCCTCTTTACCAGGATTGAGACCCTGTTATGTAAACAACTAAACTTGAGTGCCTGCCTTGACATCGTTCACATTGGCCACTTGCCCCAGATTTGTAAGATTCTTGTGGTAAGATGAAATACAGCTGAATTCCCTTCATGTTTCAAAGTCAAACACTCACTTAGATCAATGGTTCCCAGGCTCTGGATTTCAAAAATGAAATTTCACAAATGAAATTTCAAAAATGTGTGGTGAACCAGCACAGGCTTGCCAACTTTTTCTTTTGCCAAGAAAGGATTTAGGGAAAATAATGCTCTCTACTATCAGTATCATTTTACAAAATAAAGAGCGTTTTTAAGGCCAAAGAAGTAAGCAGTATATTATGTCAAGTTAAAAAAGTGGGGGGAGGCGGTCATCATTCCCAAGAAGAAAGAGTAGACAATACACTGATTGAATCACTCAGAATTCTGACAAGAAGCACATGGCACCCTTAGAGGGGTTAAATGAAAAGTACTTCAGTCAAGTGACTATTTACAGAGGTGTGGGCAAAATTTTAAAAATTCCAACAGGGGATATGAGTTACCCAGAAATAGCCACAGCAGGAAGCCATTACTTCTCTGGGGCCTGAAGGGGTGGGGAAAGGGAACAGTGTTTCTGGAGCCAAGTGAGAGCGGGAGACAACAGGAGCTGGATCTGGGACAAAGGCAGCCATGGCCTGCCATGATGAAGAATGGAGAGAGTGAAGCTAAAAAGACCACATCTATCTCCTCCATCCTGCCTGAACTCAACTGGAAATCAAGGGCAAGGGGCCCTGGGTGTTGCAGTCCACAGACAGCCTCTAGGGGCACGGAACAGATCAAAAAGGGTGAAATATGGATGGGGCTGTGGGTCCACTAGAGCATATAGACATTCTCTGGTGGAGGGGCCCGGGACCAGGCAGAGCAAAGTGTGTACATGTGAATGTCATTTTTCATTTCAATTGCAGGAAAATTACAAGAGAAATTTTATTTTAAGATATAATATTACTTGTAATTATATGCTTGATACACTGGTCATTTAGTGGCTCAGTATCTAATAGTGTAACGTCAAGTGGTGTTCAAATGGGCAACTTGTTCTAGTACTTTATTTTTATCACACTCGTTAAAAATTCAACTTCACAAAGCTATAAAATAGAAGCAACACTCGACATTTTTATTTAGTTCAGAACATTTTGAGTGAATTAATGCCAAAATATAATAGCCTCCGGCCTCAGAGACTTCTCCTACCAGAGAGTTTCCCAAACTTTTGCCGCACATTGATATCATCTGGGATCTTAAAAAAACAAAAAAAATACTGATGCCTGGCTTACACCCCAGAAATACTGATTTAATTGGTAGAGGTAAAACTTTGCAAAGGATATTTTTTTAAAGTTTTTATTTTAGGAATTTTAGACTTAAAGAAAAGCCGTAAAGATAGAGTTCCCAGGGCATCTGGGTGGCTCATTAGGTTAAGCGTCCAACTTTAGCTCAGGTCATAATCTCAGGGCTCATGAGTCTGAGCCCCACATTAGGCTCCCTGCTGACATTGAGTCTCCCTCTCTCTCTGCCCCTCCCCTGCTCATGTTCTGTCTCTCTCTCTCTCTTTCTCTCAAAAATAAATAAACATTAAACAAATTTTTTAAATAAAAAGATAGTAGAGTTCCCATATATGTCATACTTGATCTCCCCTATAATTAACATCTTACTTTAGTATGGTGTATTGGTCACAGTCAATGACTCAATCTTGAAATACTGATACATAATTTTAAACTAACATCTATACTTTATTCAGATTTCCATTAGTCACCTTATGCTCTTTTTCTGTTCCTGGATCCCATCCAGGATAGCACAATACATTTTAGCATGTCTCCTTGGGCTCTTCTTGGCTGGGATCATTTCCCAGAATTTTCCTGTTTTGGATGGCCTTATAGTACTGAGGAGTACTGGTCAGGTATATTGTACGACATCTCTCAGTTTGGGTCTGTCTAATGTTTTTCTGATGATGAGACTATGCTTCTATGTTATATAGGGAGGAAGACCACAGAGGGAAAGTGTTACTCTCATCACATCATGTCAAGAGTACATACTATCAATATGATTTATCACTGTTAATGTTGACCTTGATCACCTGAGAGACACAGTGTTTATTTACCAGGCTTCTCTGCTATAAAGGTACTTGTTTGTTTTCCTTTCCACCCTGTATTCTGGGAAAAAATCACATGCACAGCCCACACTTCAGAAGTGGGAAGTAGGCTCCTCCTCCTTGAAAAAAAATTTTTAATGTTTATTTATTTTTGAGAGACAGAGAATGAGCAGGGGAGGAGCAAAGAGGGAGGGAGACACAGAATCCGAAGCAGGCTCAAGGCTCTGAGCTGTTAGCACAGAGCCCGACACAGGGCTCAAACTCATGAACCACAAGATCATGACCTGAACCGCTTAACCGACTGAGTCACCCAGGCACCCCAGGCTCCTCCTCCTTGAGGACAAAGGATTTACATAAATTATTTGGAGTTCTGCATGGGAAAATGATCTATTTCTGCCACGGTTATTTATTGATTTAAGCATTTATTTGTATCAATATAGATTCATAGATATTTATTTATATTCTGGATTAGAATCCAGTGCTATTTTATTTATTTTGTTTGTTCACATTGCTCCATTTTTGGTCTTTAGGAACTCCTTTCACTGGCTCTTGTTTCCCTTTGGTACACCCCATCACTGGGAACTGTTGTGTGTGTGGTTGTTTTCCTTTGTTTTGTTTTCTTTTTTTTTTTTTTTTTTGGAATTTCCATACTTTCTGGCACCATAAGATGCTCCAGGCTCATCTTGTGTATTTCCTCTATAGTCAGCCGTTTATCCAAGGATTCCTGGTTCCTTTCATTGGACAATAGTATTAGAAATAAACATATGGGTATGTATGTGTCCTTGTTTCTAAGCCCTTTCATCTGACAGAGCAAAAAAATATGCGTGCATATACCTAATCCCCATATAGATACATATCTATAAATATTTCTATATATAAACACCTATACCATAGAATTCATACTAATATCTCTAACTCTTATCAAGAACCACGAGGATCATTCCTGCCTCTCCTCTTGCCTACCTGTAGGCTCCTAATATCCATTTACTTAATTGTTTAATTCTGGTATATGTGTATATTGGTTTCAGAACTGCTAGTCCATTCCCCCATGGGAAACTTCATCAACTAGACTAGAGTGCTTATGTACAATTCCTTTTTCCTCTGGACTTCTAGTTGCTGCCACTCATTTCCAAGGCTATTTAGGTCAATATACTTTTCCTCAAATCCTGGCAGTGAGGTTTTGTTCATCCATTTGTAACATATTTAGATTGTTTTGTCATATTCTATATTCCGTCCTGGGATCCCTTGGCCTCCCAAATGATTTTTTTTAATTTACATACATTAAGGTTCACTCTTTGTGTTGCAGAGATCTATGGGTTTTGACAAATGCATAGTATCAGGCACCCAACATTACGGTATCACACAGAAAGTTATCACCACCATTATGCTCATGGATACTTCACCTATTCAACCTTCCCCCTCCCTAAACTTCAATAATGACTAATCCATTCATTGTCTTTATAGTTTTGCCTTTCAAGAATGTGCCATAAACTCATACAGTATATAGCCTTTTTAGACTGCCTACTTTCACATATGCATTTATCATTCATCTGTATCTTGAATGACTTGATAACTTATTCTTTTTTATTACTAAATAGTATTTCACTATATGTATGTGCCACAATTTGTTTATCCATTCACCTACTGGAGGATATCTGGTTGTTTCCAGATTTTGTTGATTATGAGTAAAGCTGCTATAAATTTTACATGGAGGCTTTGTGTGGATATAAGTTTTCAAATCAACAGGGTAAATACTTAGGAATTTCTGGATCATATGATAGATTATATTTAGCTTTATAAGAAACTGCCAAACTTTCTTGCAAAGCAGATGTCTGACTTAGGGATTTTTAAGAGCTTCCCAGATGATTTCAATGTGCAATAAGGTTTAGGGGCTGATGCTCTATTCTGAAAGGTTTGAGAAAAGCGTCAGTTAGGGATAGGATGAGGTCTACCCATGAGGGCTGCAAAAAGAGAGTTTCAGGGCATTCTCCTCCTCAAGGCTACTCATAACTCAACATACTGATCACACAAAGAGCAGTCAGGAATTTTTGTGGTGGATAAATCACAGGTAAATCTGGTGATAAATCTTGGAACTATACCTTTCCACCTACTTACCTTTGTGAGAGGTCAGATAAATGTCCATACTGCTAAAGATGTCCTCTGAAATGCCACCTCAATAGAAGATGTAAACAAAAGAACCAAAACGGGTAAGAAGGATGGGTTAGTCAGATGCTTTGCATTCAAGTTAACAGAATCCCAAATCAGCATAAGGAGAAAAAGAGTATGGGGAGAAGGGATGGTATCTATTCGCTTATGTAGTTGAAATGTGCAGGGGTAGTCAAATCTCAGCATGACACAAATGATACCAACAAATTGGTCTTTCTTCCATTCTTCTTTCTTCTTTTCCTCTTCTCTCCTTCTCTCCCTCCCCTCCTTATCAAGCCCCACCTTCATCTCTCTAATCTTTTCTGTATTAACATTCTGGGTGGTGTCTCTGAATGTGTACAAATTTCTTCTTATAAGGACACCAGTCAGATTAGATTATGGTCCACCCTAATGGTCTCATTTCAACTTAATCACCTCTTTGAAGGCCCTATCTCCAAACACAATCAAATTCTGAGGTATTGGAGGTTAGGACTTCAACATACAAATGTTGGAGGAGAAAAAAATTCAGTAGTCCATAACAATTATGCTCCCAGTGGGGAATCATTTCTTGTTTTCTACGTGAAGGAAAAAAAGGTGAGGACCAGTGCATATCTATCTCATATAACTTTCACATTTTCAATGTTGACTTATTAAATTCTCTTCTTCTCTTTTTTAAAAATAACACTCATTGAATTTTTTTAAAGAATCCATCGTAAATGTGCTTTGAAAAGAAAAGCTAAGGGAAAGTAGCTGTAGTCTAGGAAAATACATCAGAAGACTATATCTTGAGCATCCTACTTGGATTCTTGGGTCTTGAGAGTCACCATATTGGGTGCTAAAAACTTCTTTTAGTTTTTGTCATTATTTAAATTACTGCTGAGAGAAGCCTAGGAAATCACTCTGAAGAGCCCTAATACTTTAAAAAGAAGCAAAAGATGGGAACCCCATTGTTATCAGTAAAATTGTTTTTCCCAGAAAGCTATGTCTTAACACCTAATACTTGTACATGTGACCTTATTTGAAAATAGAGTCTTTGCAGATATAATCGAATTAATATGTGGTCATTCTCAACTAGGATAGGCCTTAATCCAGTATGACTGGGGCCCTTATAAGAAGAGAAAGTAGAGACACCAAGAAAAGAATGTTGCAGACAGAGAAGATGTGAAGATGCAGTCCGAGACTGGAGCTATGTTGCTACAAGCCAAGGAAAGGCTGGGGCTCCCAGAAGCTAGAAGAGTCAAGAAAGATCCTCCCCTAAAGACTTCAGATGGAACATGGACCTGCCAACATCTTGATTTTGACTTCTAGAAGCCAGAACTGGGAAATAATAAATGTAAGTTGTTTTAAGCCATCCAGTTTGTGGTACATTTTCATGGCAACTTCTAGGAAACTAATACACCCACCGAGAAGACTCAGAAGGGGAAGCCAGAGAGGAAGTAAGAAACCCAGCTTTTGGAAGTCAAAAGAAGAAAATGGATGGGGAGTTGTTTGTATTGTCAACTACTCTAGACAGGTTACATAATATCCAAATTGTAAGTATCTGTTGAGCTTAGCATTATGCAAATGCATAGGCATTTACTATTAATATAAAGAATTGTTAAGCAGTTTCAGTAGAGAGATCACTTCTGGCTAAAGGATTAAGGAAAATTTCATGGATGGTATAGCATTGAAGCTGGAATTTAAAGCATAAATAGGATTCCAATATGTAAAAATGGAAAGTGTTGTAGTTAGAGGGGGAAACGTGAGTAAAATTATGGAGAGAAAAAAATTCAAGACATGCAGAGGAAATGGACAATAGTACACAAGGTCTTTATAAAGGAGATGTTATTTGGAGTCAGATCACGGATGTCCTTAAATGCTATGCTAAGAAGTATGAACTCTACTCTGGAAATTGGGCCATGGCACAATATTAAGTATAAGTTAAAGAAGATTGTATGGAAAATGGTATATAAATACTAGTGAGTAAGCAAAATGGACAAATGAGAGGATTATAGACAAGGAAAACTGGAAGCTACTAGAATGCCCGGAAGAGACATTCCCAAGATCTGAACTAAAGTGACAATGAAAATGGAAATATAGTTCCTATTTTTGAAGCCCTATCATATACCAGGTGCTCAGCTGGCTGCATTATATAGGTTAATTGCTAAATCTGACAATTCCTCTCTCTGGTAGGACTTACTGTCCTGATTGTACATTTGTGGAAACTATGACTCAGAGACATTAGGTATCTTATCCGAAGTCACACAAAACTAATAAATAGTGGGGCTAATATTTGTACCCAGAAATCTGGTTTATTTTTAGGACTCTTGCCTCATCAACTTACCTATCCTACAGTTCATGTTGCAAATTCTAGATACTATTTGGAAAGTATATTAAATGAAACTCTGCACACTTCAATTTGGCACCACCTCCTTCAAAAAGGGAAGAATAGGGGCCCCTGGGTGGCTCAGTCGGTTAAGCGGCCGACTTCGGCTCAGGTCATGATCTCGCGGTCCGTTAGTTCGAGCCCCGCGTCGGGCTCTGTGCTCACAAGTCAGAGCCTGGAGCCTGTTTCAGATTCTGTGTCTCCCTCTCTCTGACCCTCCCCCGTTCATGCTCTGTCTCTCTCTGTCTCAAAAATAAATAAACGTTTAAAAAAAAAAAAAGGGAAGAATATTGTGAAAACACAGCCATTCTCTTTGGAAAATCCACTGTGTGGATTGTATATCGTTTGCCATCTATTTTCCCATATTTCCTAGCTCCTAAAACACACTGTTTCACTATCATAAGCATTTAATAGCTTTCCTTTTCCCACCAGTACCTGGGACGCCAGGTGCATTTTGACATAGTACCTTTGAAAAGTACCTTTTTGAACTATCTTTGAAGCACTGCTACTCAGTGCACATTGATTTTCCTTTTAAACTAGAATCATTTAGTGTTTCCCTGTCAGACACTCACTGATGACCATTTATCCCTGAGACATACATGAATGAATCAGACAATGTTCTAATGATACTGAATTGGAAAGAAAATGGTACCTTGATTCCTGTTTATAAGTTTATTGTATCAAAATAAAGATACAAACTTTTAAAGAGGGCATGCTTCAATGCTTGATGAAACAGAACACAAGCTATCCTTTGATGAGCTTTTAAAGAAATCCTTGATTTATTTATTTTTAATAATAAAATATTGGGAAGTCAAGTGTATTCCTGCACATCTCAGGCATTGAAGGAAATGATCAATGTCCTTGCAAGATAACTGGCTACCATCTTTTGAGAATCTAGACTAAAAACAGGAGAACTGGAGGATTAGGAGAGAAAAGCACAGGGACTGAATAATTGTCTTTCCTCCTTCTGTTTATATAATAAATGCACTCATCGTTGCCATGGCAAAGGAGCCAGTCTGTTTTTCCCATTCCTCTGTTTCTACCGGTTATTATATCCAACACCAGCAAATGTCATATTTCACTATCATCTTTCTTGGATCCTTATGTTTATCCATCTACTCTGCATTTACTACTCTATCCGTAGTCTTTTTCATAGTGATACTGAGACAAAAAGTGATTTCAGGTGAGGGAAGTAGCTTCAGATACAGTTAGAGGAATGAAGAAGCAAAGAGTGATGGAAGGGAGAAGGAGAAAAAGACCTCTGCAGTTAGCCTTCCTAACGTTGGAAAGCCCCGCAGGTCCAAAAGGAAAGAACTCTAAAGATGTCATATAAAGCAAATTCCGTCTTGTTGATAAGTTGAATCAACTTTGTAGATGTATATTTTGGCTTTCTAAACCCAAACCACCATAATGATGGCAGTCATAGTCTCTTTTGTCATGATCAGGCTGAGCTCATCTCAGCATCAATTCTAAATTAGGGGAATTAATAATACCACTGCTCTCAAATAGTCGTGCAACATGTGGAGTATTCTGTCCAATCCATGATGCCACATCTTGTCAGAGAAAGTGACACATTAATGTGTTTTGTAAAGATGACAACCAAGGTCTTGCAACCACATTCCCCCACTCATTAATTCGTTTGTGTATTCAAAAATTACTTATTGAAAGCATATTATGTGCTAAGCAGTGATTTAACCTGAAATTAAAAACAAACAAACAAAACACGAATAAGCCTTCATCCCCTTCTCTCAAAAAGTTTACATTTCAACCCAGCCATGCAAGAGGCAGTTGAACGAACAGGGTGTTTTTAGTTTAGAAAAAAAGAAGACTGAGTTTGAAGAACTATCCCTAAGAAGATAGAAAATTTAGGAAAATGCCACAATCTATAGGAAACAATCAATAAGGGCGAGATAAGTGGTTGCATCCTGTTTATATGCCCCAAGGATTGAATGTATAAACAATCAGCTCAATTGTTCTTTCTTGTTCATTTCCATTCCACAGGCAAAAGGATGAGGTAGCCTGCCTTTGCTTTCATAAATCCTTCAGTTGCAGGCTCTGATATTCTTGTTGAAACAATTCTACAGAACAAAGGGACCATGGGAAAGCTCAGGACAGGAAAGTTTCCAGCCTTGCACAGTTTAGAAAGAGTCCAGCCAACAAACAACCTGGATTCTGCCTCAAAGATTTGAACAGTTCCCATGTGGAATAACTTAGAGACTAGACTCACGTAAAGTTGCGAGAAACTAAATTGAGGCTAATAAGTGGATAGTATAAAACTAAGCTTTCAAATCAATACCAAAAACAAACAAACAAAAAAACTCTAGAGCAATACTTCTCAAACTATAATATGCATATAAATTATTGGGAAAGCCTGTTAAATGTAGATTCTGATTCAGGTCTGGCATACAGCTTGGGATTTTTAATTTTTTTTTTTTAACGTTTATTTATTTTTGAGACAGAGAGAGACAGAGCATGAACGGGGGAGGGTCAGAGAGAGGGAGACACAGAATCTGAAACAGGCTCCAGGCTCTGAGCCATCAGCCCAGAGCCCAACGCGGGGCTCGAACTCACAGACCGCGAGATTGTGACCTGAGCCGAAGCTGGACGCCTAACCGACTGAGCCACCCAGGCGCCCCTGGGATTTTTAGTTTCTAACAAAATCCCAGTTTGGGCTGATGCTACTGATCCTAGGATTAAATTTCATGTATTGCTGCTCTACAGACCTCTAACATCAGGGCTTACGAGGATGTACTGGGTTGCAGGCACTAGAACTACTTAAGCAGAAGCTTATTTGTCAGGCATACAACAGAAAGGAAATCTATGCTGCATGAGAGAGTGGGCTAGATGTTCCTTTTTAAGTCTAAATCATTCGATTCAGGGCTTTTTATAATGGACTTAATTTTACATGTGATTGCTTCTTTTTAAGTATTAAAACATTTTCGCATAGATAATGAAAATAAAGTGAGACTTTTCTTACCACTTCAATAGATGTGGAAACAGAAGATCTTAGACATTGAGTGATTTGCTCAAAATTCACTCTGTCATACAATGAATTTATTAAGCACCTACTCTTAGCCAAGATCTAGCAGAGGGCTGGACAACCAGCAATGAACATAGTAGAACCCTGCCTCCCAAAGATCACAGACTAGCTGGATAGCACATAACACATCTATGTGATCAATTTCATTTGCTATTAGCACACTGAGTTGCCAGACAAAGACTCTGAGATCAGGAAAAACTGATCACTATGACAGTGAGACCAAGGGGAAAAGAATCCATCATTTGAAGTGCCATCATTCAAGTGACAGAGAAGAGCTCCACTGAATTTTCCAGCATGGGATCTATTAGGAAGGACAGCATGACTCTGGCATTTTGACAGGACAGCATTTCACTTAACTTGAAGAAAGTGTGATATAAGCAACAGTTAAGTCATCCTAACCTCTAGCAACAAAACAGAAACTAAAAATCCCATCTACTCACTTCTCCACCAGCTGACCTCCCTCCCCACCCCCACTTTGTAGGATGGGACCGAAATCCTCCCATTAAGACCATCTAGAATCTTTCACACTGCAAAAATAGGCAGACTGAGACCTCACAAGAAATAAAAACCCACCAAGACATTGTGTGCTGATTAGCATTTACACATTTAGTTTAGTGTAAAGTGAACCTGATAATTTCTTTCTTCATCAAGCTCGTCCATACAGCACCTCAGTATTACTCTCTTCCAATCCCCTCAATAATTTCCAGGATGACTTCCATCATACTTTGTCTCTTTCTAAGACTCGGAGTACTGCTCAGTCCATTATGAATTATGTCTTCTGACTTCTGTTTCACTCTTACTACAAGGCTCCAATCCTTTCATCTTTTCCCTATGCCATCTTTATTTTCTTTTCTTCAACCCACTATTCCTACCATTTAAGGTTTAAGGTAATATGGTAGAGAGAATGTTGAGACATGCTAAAATAATTTTGTATATCCTCAGGTCTCTTCATTGTGTGTCAGAGGTTGGGTTTCCCAGGAAACAGACTTCCAGATAGAGATTTGCATGCAGGTGGCTTATTGGGAAGTGCTCCACAGAACACCATCTCCAAGGGAGTAAGAGAAGCAGGACTGGACAGCTGGTTAAGAAGAAAAACAATACAGCTGCCACAGGTGCCTAAGACAATTTCACAAGGAATACTGAAGCTGGGATGACCCTTCTGAGATATCCCTAATTGAGGCCAGGGGAGAGGGCTTTGTATCATCTACATTGATTAGTCACGGGATGTGGCTTGCTCCCATGGTGGAGGCATAATCAAGTGAGTTGGTTTTCTTTCTACAATAGTTGGACTCCTCTCCCAGGGCTAACTCAGATGGGAGATGTCAGTGCTCCGGCAGCTGGACAAATGTGAGTCTCAGTTCTCAAAGTACAGTCCGAATAGCAAAACACAGTATCCACTATAATCCACTTCTCACGCTGCCTGAATCCATTTGCTTCACATAATGAATTTACCTCATCTGGGAAGAACTCTTCCAGAATTCTAGTTGGTCTTTCCTCCTTGGAAAAACTTACAAGATGAAGAAAGTTGGTGGAACAAACTCTAGCTTCTGCCACTGCTGCTGGTCCTTGAAACATAGCTGATTCTTTTTTTTCTTTTTTAATGTTTATTTCTTTATGAGGAGAGAGAGCACAAGCGGGAGGGGAGCAGAGAGAGAGAGGGAGACAGAGAATCCGAAGCAGGCTCCAGGCTCCAAGCTGGCAGCACAGAGTCCAATGGGGGGCTCCAACCCATGACCTGCAAGAGCATGACCTGAGCCGAACTTGGACGCTTAACCGACTGAGCCACCCAGGCGCCCTGAAACACAATTGATTCTTATCACTTTCCTCTACTTCCTATTCTTTTATTTATTTGTTTGTTTATTTATTATTTTAATTCCAGTGTAGTTAACATACAGTGTTATATTAGTTTCAGGTGTACAGTAGAGTGATTCAACAATTCTATAAGTTGCTCGGTGCTCATCAAGATAACTAACTGTACTCTTGATCCCTTGACCTATTTCACCCATCCCCACCCACCTCTCCTCTGATAACCATCTGTTTGTTCTCTGTAGCTAAGTGCCTGTTCTGTTAGTCTCTTTTTTTTCTTGGTTCATTTGTTTTGTTTCTTAAACTCCACATTAGTGAAATCATATGGTATTTGTGTTTCTCTGACTTATTTCACTTAGCATTATACTTTCTAGGTCCTTCCATGCCACTTGCAAATGGCAAGATCTCATTCTTTTTTATGGCTCAGAAATACTTTATTGTATATATCTACACCACATCTTCTTTATCCATTCATCTATTGATTGACCCTTGGACTCCTTCCATATCTTGGCTATTGTAAATAATGCTACTATAAACATAGGGATGCATATATCCTTTTGAATTAGTGTTTTTGTATTCTTTAGGTATTTACCCAGCAGTAGAATTACTGGACCATACGGTAATTCTATTTTTTACTTTTTGAGAAACCTCCATACTGTTTTCCACAGTGGCTGCACCAGTCTGCATTCCTACCAACAGTACAAGAGGGCTCCTTTTTTTTCCACATCCTCACCAAGACTTGCTGTTTTTTATTTTTCATTTTAGTCATTCTGACAGTTGTGAGATCATATCTCACTGTGGTTTTGATTTGCATTTCTCTGACAGTAAGTGATAACGAACATCTTTTCATGTGTCTGTAGGCTATCTGGATGTCTCCTTTGGAGAAATGTCTGTTCATGTCTCCTGCCCATTTTTAATTGAATTATTTTTCTTTTGGGTGTTGAATTGTGCAAGTTCTTTATATATTTTGGATACTAATCTTTTATTGGATACATCATTTGCAAATATCTTCCCCTGTTCAGTAAGTTATTTTTCAGTTTTGTTGATTGTTTCCTTTGCTATGCAGAAGCTTTTTATTTTGATTTAGTCCCAGGAATTTATTTTTGCTTTTATTTCCTTGCCTCAGGAGACATATCTAGAAAAATGAAATATGGCCAACGTCAGAGAAATAACTGGCTGTGCTCTCTTTTAGGGTTTTTATGGTTTTAGGTCTCACATTTAGGTCCTTAATCCATTTTGAGTTTATTTTTCTGTACGGTGTAAGAAGGTTATCCAGGTTCATTCTTTTGGATGTAGCTATCTAGTTTCCCCAACACTGTTTGATGAAGAGACTGTCTTTTTCCCACTGCATATTCTTACCTCCTTTCTCAAAGATTAGTTGACCATATAATCATGGGTTTATTTCTGAGCCCTCTATTCTGTTCCACTGATCTATGTCTCTATTTTTGTGCCAGTGCCATACTATTTTGGTTACTACAGCTTTGTACTATAACTTGAAATCTGGAATTACGATACCTCCATTTTTCCCCTTCATTTTCAAGATTGCTTTGGCTATTCGGGATCTTTTGTGGTTCCGTACAAATTTTAGGATTGTTTGTTCTGGTTCTGTGAAAAATTCTACTTCTTATTCTTAATCCCCTTTATTCAGCTAGCATCTCTACTAGTCTAGGTAGCTTAAATGGTGGGTGATTAGGACTCACTTTCTCGAAATATATGACCCCTGATTACCATGCTGTTCTTCTCATGCCATTGCTACTTCACTTGTACATTTATTAGCGATAAGTAGTGATCAAGGTCAACATCAACACTGATAAGCCATATTAATAAAAAATCACTCTTTACTTAAATCCGGGGTCTTCCTCCAAAAAATATATAACTCTAGTCTACTGAGGAGAAAAACATCAGACAAATCTCAGCTGAGGGACATTCTACAAAATACTCAACCATTACTCGTGAAAACTGTCAAGGTCATCAAAAACAAAGAAAGTCTTAGAAATGGTCACAGCTACGAAGAGTCTAAGGAGACAAGACATTGAAATGTAAAGTGGTATCCTGAATGTCATCCTGGCATTTAGGGGAAAAAAGGACATTAGGAAAATATTAAGGAAATATGAATAAAGTATAGACTTAATAGTCATATGTCAATATTGCTTCATTGATTATGATAAATGAACCATACTGATGTGAGATGTTAATACGAAAACTAGGGGCAAGGTACATGGAAACTCTGTTTTTGCAATTTTTGCAATTATTCTGTAGATATAAAACTGTTCTAAAATAAAAGTTTTGAAAAACTAAATTACTTTTAAGGAGATAAATATCTTTTTTAGTAAAAACGAACAAAAAATGTTTGTCATTATAATTATGGGATGACAGTCCTAGGGCATGATAGAAATTTGGACAAGATAAACAGTGGACTAAATTTGGAGGGAATGTGATATTCTAAGAACTGACTAGCAGAAGGAGACTGAGGAGGAAATGGGAAGTAATCAGTGGTATAGCGGGAGACCATGGATACTGAAGAGTGAAGTCAGTCCCCAAAATACTTCCAGTGGTAGGAATGGCTAATGAAGTTTAAGAACAGTGTTCCAAATATCTAATTTAAAATTTTCTCCACCATTATGATGTAAGTAAGCTCCACCTTTGTGCTACTTCCTTTTTTCCACTTAAGTATTTCTTCTAGACAACACCAGTGGTATTTTTGAGAAATCAAGGAAAATGGGATGCTTTGGGGCACATGTTGGCTAGAGGATAGAGAACAGCCACAAGAGGCAAAATGCAAAGCAAAAAGAAGAATTTCAGAAGTGGAAAATCAGAACAAGATGACCAGAAAAGACATAAGCTGGGGCATATGGGTGGCGCAGTCAGTTGAGCGTCTGACTTCAGCTAAGGTCATGATCTCACGGTTTGTGGGTTCGAGTCCCAGGTCAGGCTCTGTGCTGACAGCTCAAAGCCTAGAGCCTGCTTTGGATTCTCTAATTCTATGTATCCCTCTCTTTCTGCACCCCCCCCAAAAATAAATAAATGTATAAAAACAGTTAAAAGACATAAGCCCTCTGAGAGTCTTCAGAGGTATGAAGGGGAGCAGGAACACAATGGGTCTCCCCTAAATCTGGAGACATTAGTCACATGCACAGTATAATTCTGTGAGGCAATTATGTAATGAAACATATGCCTAGAAGAGTGCTAATTTATAGGCCTTTTTTCAAAAAAGGAATTGTGAAAGTAGCTGTCACTTGGCAATTTCATGAGTGTAAAATGTTCAACTCCAGTTCCTGTCCACCACTTCAAACAAAAGGAAGTTGCAATTTATTTGTTACCACCTTAGTTAGAATAATAATATGCCAGCACAGAAACTTCCTTTCAATTATGTGTTCCTGGCTTTCTGCCTTCTTAAAATAAATAAAACGGCTTCATCCTACCTCTCAGAACAAAGACAACAGCACCCTGTAGCAGTTAAAGCAAAACCTCCTTAGGCCAACTTCTAACTGTGGATGTTCACCTCCCTTGCTTATGTAAGTGGAAATGTTTTCAAATTGTTGTTTCATTGATGGCAGGATCCAGGTCTGTTAGCAGAGTAGGGCTCTTGTGGAAGGCACGTTAGGTGAGAACATAGGGAAAACAGATCAATTCAACTTCATGAAGCAATTATTAATTGATCATACCAGGCAGTTTGATAAGGGATACAAAACTCAGTAACACTGCCCTATCCTCAAGAAACTTTCAGTCTAATAGGCAAGGTAAATAAAGCAAACAAGTAAATAGCTATTTAAAAATATAAAGAAAGACTGCAAGATGAAAAGAGTTTTGGAGATTGGTTGTACAACAATGTGAATATACTTAGTACTACTTAACTGTATACTTGAAGATGGTTACAATGGTAAATTTTATGTTACATGTATTTTCACACAACTGAAACTTTTTTTGATTTTAAAAAGGAAAAAAAAAAAGTGTAAATAAAGATAATTGATTGACCACCTCCCTCTGGCTTGGCCCCGGGCAAGACTGGATTCTGCCTAAGAAAATCCACTTTAGGAAAAAAGGAAAGCACCATTTAGCAAAAAAACTATGATGGAGAATCAATCATCAAATGCTAAGAGAACAAGTAGAAATACCAAAGAGCCAGAATTGGTGTGGAGATGGACAGACAAGAGGACAGAGATGGGCAGAAAACTCACAGGGTCCAAGAATTGGCCGAGTACCAGAGTGTATGCTGGCCAATTCCTGATGACTGCTTTGGGCACCTCTGGCTCCCTTTTTAAGTTGTTAGGCAAGCAATTCAGAATGTGTAGGGGCAGAGACTGGATAGCTATATAGTAAGGGCTAATGCTGGAGAACAAATTCCAAGGACCAGACAAAGAGGAAGGAGGATTAAAATGAGCTTTACCCAAATAAGTCAATCAGAGAAGACAAATACCATATGATTTCACTCATATGTGGAATTTAAGAAACAAAACAGATGAACATATGAAAAGGTGGGGGGAAAAGAGAAGAGAGGAAAACAGACCGTAAGAGACTTGTAACGACAGAGAACAAATTGAGAGTGATGGAGGGAGGTGAGTGGGGGATGGGCTAGATGGGTAATGGGTATAAGGAGGGCGCTTGTGATGAGCACCGGGTGTTGTATGTAAGTGATGAATCACTGAATTATACTCCTGAAACCAATATTGCACTGTATGTCAACTAACTAAAATTTAAATTAAAAAATAATAATAAAGTGAGCTTTACAAGATGAAGACATTTTGTCATATGGGACAATGGGGAAAAAAGCATTTCTGTATGAAATGCACAACATAACCACTGAAGCTGGGAAAGGTCAGGGATTGTGGTCACATATCTAATAGATAAATGTATCCAAAATTTAGAGAATTAAGAAAATTAAGAGAGTGGAGTGCCTGGCTGGCTCAGTCAATAGAACATGCAACTTGTGATCTCAGGGTTGTAAGTTCAAGCCCCATGCTGGAGATAGAGTTTACTTGAAAGGAAAGGAAAGGAAAGGAAAGGAAAGGAAAGGAAAGGAAAAAGAAAGAAAGAAAGAAAGAAAGAAAGAAAGAAAGAAAGAAAGAAAGAAAAAAGAAAATTAAGAGAATTAATGTGAGATAACCCTGGGTGGGGGGGTTGGCGGGGAACTAAGGCCACACTATTAGGGTCTTTCAAACCAGAATGAAGCATTAAACAAAATTAAACTGGCAATAGTGTTTTTAATATAATTTAGAAAGAGAATACATAAAAGACCTATTTAAGGCTTTTGCAGTGACTCAGGTAGTATGAAGATTGCACCCAATATGAAGTTTCATCTTGATTATGGCTGGTATTCCCAGAAGCTAAGGCCTAGTACACACCTGAGCTAAGATCATGACAATGGTGACAGGAAATGGGGAATAAACAGAAAAAATATGAAGACAAAATCAATAGGATTTAATATTAGATTAGAAGTGGGGAAAGAATATATGATCTTGAAATTTGGAGCTTGGGTGCTTTGGGAAAGGGAGAAGAAAATGTATCTTCTACCCCTACCTGTGCATAGAAAAGATTTTTTCATGCAAATCTTTTTCATTAGAAGTATAAACTATGGTTGAGCTTGGTAAATACAGTACAGAAAGGAGCACCAGTAAGTAGATTATAACGGACATGAAACTGAGTTTATAAATTATCTAGCTATACACTTTGAAACAGCCATGAACAGTATTCTCAGCTAAACTAAAAAGGATTCTAAGCAAACTATATGCTTTAATGAATGAACAGCTTAGGTCCTACTCCGTTTTTCTCAACAGCAAATACAAAAAGAAAAAAAAAAAAAGCTAAGTAAATAGAAATGCTGCCCTATAGCTCAGCTCACAGTTTTAGAAGCAATCCATTTACCTTAACGACTCCTAACAGATACCTTCTAAAAGGCAAAGATACAGGTAAAAGGAAACTCAATGTTCCCAGCTCACAATGTTTCCATCTCTGCCCGGATGGACGGTAAAATAAGCAAGATGATTTACATACTTCCTACCATAATATCTAGCTATTTGCTAAAAAGGATGTTTGCTTTTTACACCAGAGATATCCTGAGGTTCCCCTGACAGTCAGTCAGAGAAGAAAGTGGCTCTCTCCTAGCAGACAATGTTAGAGAGTGAATTACATTAATATACCTGACTACATTTCTCTTTGAAATCTTAAACTACAGCATAAAGATGATGCTTGGTTACTTAATAGTCAGTTACTTAGTGGGATATTCACTAAGAAATCTCATCTTTCTTCAGAGAAACATGAGCATTTGAGATTTTTCTGAAGTTTTACAATCTAACAACAAATAGACACACGAACCTGTTAGCTGGAAATGGAGCCTCTTCTTAAGACTCCCTTAACCGACTTGATATAGTATGTATATATGGGAAAATAAATATATTGTAAATAATATTTACAATAAAGGTATTTTAAGTGGGGCACCTGGGTTGCTCAGTTGTGTCTCACTCTTGATTTTGGCTCAGGTCATGATCTCACAGTTTGTGAGTTGGGATTCTCTCTCTCCCTCTCTCTCTGCCCCTCCTCGGTTCTCTCTCTCTCAAAATAAATAAACATCTAAAAAAAGAGAGAGATTTTAAGTATATCACAAACACCAGCCACTTCACACACACCTGAACTAGCAACAGCAAATTTCTAAGGCCAACGACAACACTTATTTTAGGTAAGGATATGGAAACACTTTGCACAACCATATGCACAACCGTATATTGCTTAGCCAACAGTGTTGTGTGGGTGTTTTTTAAGATTTTTATTTACTTATTTTTAGAGAGAGGGAAAGCACAACCAGGGAAGGGGCAGAGAGAAAGGCGAGAGCAAGAATCCCAAGCGGGCTCCAACTGTCAGCATGGAGCCCGAAGCGGGGCTCGAAGTCATGAACCATGAGATCATGACCTGAGCTGAAGTTGAATGCTTAACCGACTGAGCCACCCAGGTGCCCCCAGTTTTTATCTTAGAGTCATCACTTTGTGGGTGATCACTTGGTCTATCTAACCCCCTGCTCCCCAAATAGTGTTGCACCTATTATTGAAAATCAGTGGGCATCTGATTCCTCAGGCACCCTGCAAGTTTGGCCCAGTGTTCCACAAACCTGATCAATTATTTACACTTTTGGAATCAACTCTCTGCTCACAGTCCTTTCTACTTCTTAGTTGAAGTCTAAGGAAACTCACTCAGGAAGGAGGTTGGAAGGTACTTCCAAGTCATCCAAGAGGGCTGAGGGCAAAATACAAGCACTTCGGCCATGAAGGGCCTGGCAGATGGCTAGTAAGAACTTTTTCCTAGATTCTAGCATTAAACACACACAGGATAGGCCATTTCCCACAAAATGTCTAAGAAGGATGAACAGTTATTCTGGGTCTTAAAACACAGTGTTCACTCTGAAGAACTGTCATTTCTCATGTGCCTTTCCCCGAAATACCATTCTCACCACAGCCCAGATTGAAATTCCCAGGATTGGAAGCGGGAAAGTTGAGAAAACCCATGGTGCATTAGGGAAAACAGAATTTCTCGACCAAGAAAACAGAAATTTAAGAAGCACGAGGGAGTTTGTGCTCACAGAGAAAGAAATCTGGGATAGGACTCATAGGAACACTCATCCTCAGGACAGGCCTTTAAAGAAGTTGTGTTACCACTGACAAATTTTTAAGATTTTTTCAAACTAACATCTGAATTCCCAGAAAATGTACTATGCTCTTAGGAAATGTTTCTCTCGGTCCTCTGCCTTGCACATTGTTTTCTGTATCTCTCTCTGGGGTCGTGGACAGCAGAATCTCACAGTTAATACAAACAACAATAAAAGCTACCATCTATTGAACACTTACTGCGTGACAGGCGCTACATGAGTATTTTATAGACATTGATTGTTTTAACCCTCACGGCAATTCCTGTAAGTTGGTAGTATTAACCTCATTTTAGATATATAGAAACTGAAGTGCAAAGAAATTAAAAGAGCTGTGGGAAAGTATGGCGTGACGTAGCGGAGCCAGGATTCAAATCCCGTAGTTTAGCGCCATACCATTTTTATTCCTCATGAAAACAGAGGATGGACTAAGTATAAACTTGGCTACCACACTGGCATTTGGACTACAGCAAAAAAAATGTGCCTTCTTCCTCATGTCCCTTCTCACCCCTAAAACTGAATCCACAAGGGACGAGGACTAAGGGAAGGCATACACGTTGGAATTGGAGAAAGGCAGCTTAAAAGCACGTGTTTAAAGGTTGGTTAATTTGACTGAAGTAAGAGTGGAATGGAAGGGATGAACTAAGAGCGCCATGAATGGCCATGTCTAATCTCTGGTTTTATTCAAGATGCATAATTAGAGAGACAAAGTCCCAAGTACATCTGTCAGTCTAGAAATCTAACCAATTTTATTTATTTAAATGTCATCGAATCTTCTTCACTGTTGGATTCTGGTAGAAACCTTATTTCATTTTCCCTAGCTATGTACATATATTTAGATAAAAACTTACGTGAGATGTGTGTGTGTATACATATATATATACACACATAACACTCGACTTACCCAATATTTATTTACTACACCTTCAACAACCCAGAATCTAAAAGGAAAACAAAAAGCAGGCAAAATGTTCTCTTTGCAGGCAAAATAGATATAGTAAACATCATGTACTTTGAGCACTGCATCATCCCTGCATGTGCCCACACTAAGAGCTTAAGAACCTTTATTTTGCTGTTACCATTCACAGCTTGGTATTTGGCAACCTGTTTGTTTTTTCATTTCACTGTTGATAAGAGGTAAATAGAAAGGGATGATTATTAGAGGCAACAGTCCTTGTCAGCAGCAAAAAGTGACAACTGACAGGCCAATAGTTAAATGATAGAAAGTATATTCACATATAGTAGTTACTTAATGTACTGTGGTAGAATGAATGGGTGAATGAACACACGTTCTAAAAACCCTATTACACAACAAGTTTGACAGCAGTTCATGGGAAAAGATCTAGGTATTTTAGTTGTCCAAAGGCACAATGTGAGTCAAGAATTAGTGTTATATTAGGTCAAATAAACTGTTCTATGAAATGTGTGTGCATATGTGTGTGTGTCCATCTGTAAAGGTGGAACAGGGATTATGCTAAGGATTCAGAGATCTCACAGAATGAAGGCAGCTGACCCTAGTGGAAAGTGGAGCCAGGCACTGGGAAACCATGTGGTTCACAGGCAGCCAAGGAATGTGTCTCTCCCTCTGTGTTTCTCTCTATGGACCCGCACTATTTCTCTTGCTTCTACTCCATGAGGCTGTGCCTACACATGCCTCTACCTTTAGCCTCAATGCTGGGCCTTTCAACTTCTCTCCCTAGAGACAGAACTTCCAAATTCCCAGGAGAGGAATCTAGTTGGCCCAAATAAAATCATATTATGTACCCTAATCCCAACCAGTTGTGGTCAAGCATGGCAGGGTCCAATGTAACACCATAACCACCTGGAGTAGCCTTTAAGCATTTATTCATTCAACCACTCATTTATTTCCTGGGGTTGTTGGGGACCACAACCACGTGAGCTCACAATTGAAAAGAGTCACATTTCATGTTTCATATTCAAAGAAACAGAATCTTCTGTTGCAGTCACTTTATGAAAGATATTAAGAAACTAGACCATGTTCATGGACGGATCACTAAGTCTATGAGAAATTTGGAAGCCCTTCCTCAAGAAGAATTGTTCAGGACTCTGAGGCTGCTAGTGTAGAAAAGAGAAAACTCATTCAGTCATTCATCAAGACATTTCAGGAGTACTTACTTTATTTCCCACACTGTTCTACACGCTGTAGTTGTAATGGAGCACAAAATATGACCCGATTTTCTCACATAGGAAACCTGTCTCACAAAGGAAACTTGATTGTTGTCTTCAAATTTTAACAATTTGTCATGAATAAAATATAGACTTATTCTATGCTGCTTTCAAAGGCAGAACTCATCAGAGAATGAAAGTTATAGAACTGAAGACAGAAGAATGTGCTATCTAACCATTGGTGGGGTCCAGAAATTAAAACTCCCAGGAGATTATGTCTCCATCCCCAACTATGGTACATGGGAGAACTATCAGGAATATTGTCAGTGATTCTGGCAAAAAAGAAAAGATGGAACTAAGGTATTTGCTAAAGTCCCTTGTAAGTCTAAGACTCCAAAATGGAGCTTCAGAGAACAGAGTTCGGAAACATAATACCACATCTGAACCTCCAGTTTAGCTCAGAGAAAGGGCTTCCCACTAGGCTTCATTATGTTATTTTCCACCCTCATTCTTCTCAGATACACTCTGTACAGATGGCATTGCAGGAATGTTCAGAGACACACAGTGGCTCCAAAAGAACATTTTTATAAGTAATGTTGTAGGCTGACTGTATAAATTGGCAATAGAAGCACTATAGGATCTATTGTTACTGATCTGTTTTTATAACAATACTGAAAAATGACACAACTTCTAACCAGAAAGGGAACTAAATAGTCTAGCTTGTGTGTGTGTGTGTGTGTGTGTGTGTGTGTGTGTGTGCGTGTGCGCACCTGCATATGATGGAGATGAAGGATTTACATAAGTGACCTTGAAGCTCATCTATATCTACCTAAGATGCTTTCTGTGGTAACAGTGGGAGACAATGAAGTTGAATTTTACGTGTAAACTTCAGAGCCCACGAGATGTGGGTTTGAGTCCTGGCTCTCTCATCTCTACTTATGCCTGTTTCCTCATTTGTAGAATGAATATAATGACAATGTGTATGATTAAAAGAGATAATAGTACACACAAAGCACTTAGCCCAATGCAGTGCCCCGCCCACAGTGACCATACAACAAACACTAGATATAATATTTACATAACAATGAACATGCAGTGACTATCCTTTTATATGCCAGACAATGTGCTGACTGCTTTACTTGTGTTTTCTCATTACTCTCTCTGTTTTATAGTTCAGGAAAGTAAGACTTAGAGGAGTTAAGCAAATCATTCAAAGTCAAACAGTGCGTGACGGGGCTGGAATTTCAGCCTAAGTTTTAAATAAAGAGTTTAAACCCCAGTGGTTTCTAACTAGTGACTATAGCTCCACTTCAAGTTCATTCTCTCTGCCAGCATCTTGAATATCTGGCTTCTGCCTGAAATGGTATCTCATCGTGGTTTTAATCTGCATTTCCAAGATTGTTCATGAGTCTATGTTAATGGTTTTTTCTTTCTCTTATTGATTTGTATAAATACTGTATATTGTGAATACTAATTATGGAGTTTATTTGCCAGATACACACTCACACAGATATGTGAAACCTTCTCCACTTCTTTTCCTTTCTGCTGTCTTTATGGTGTCTCCTGATGAATGGAAATTCTTAATTAAGGCAATTACATTCATCAATCTTTATGGTTTGTACTCTTTAGATTTTGTTCAAATAGTATCTTCCTATTTCAAGCCATAGACATTTTCTTATACTTTCTTCTAAAAGTTTTATTTAGCTTTGACTTCCACATTTACATTTTTACTAGATATGGAATCAGTATTTGTTTACTGTGAAGTAGAGGTCCAATTCCATTTTTTCTAATAATTTCAATCCATTTGTTGACCATTCCATTTTTCCACTAGTTTCTGTTATATATCAAATTTGTTCTGTTCCAGTGGTATCTCGGTCCCTTAGTTCTTGCACCAATCACATTTCTTATTTAATATAACATCATAATAAGATTTGCTTCTTCTTTTTCAGAACTATTTTGGCCATTCTTGGGCCCTCAGTGTTCCACATAAATTTTAAAACCAGCTTTCAAACTTTGCTCTCTCAAGCCTTCCAGGGCAGCACAAATAATTTTTCGATTTTTACTTTTATTTTTAATTTTTTAAAATGTTTATTCATTTTTTAGAGAGAGAGAGAAACAGAGAGCAAGCAGAGGAAGAGCAGAGAGAGAGAGGGACACCGAATCCAAAGCAGGCTCCAGGCTCTGAGCTGTCAGCACAGAGCCCAATGCAGGGCTCAAACCCATGAATGCAAGATAATGACCTGAGCCAAAGTCAGACACTTAACTGACTGAGCCACCCAGGTGCCCCTAGATTTTTACTTTAATATCATTGAATATGTTGTTTCATTTGAGTAGATGTTACATCTTCAAGAGAGTCTATTTAATTCACATATATGGTTTACCTTCTATTAATGAATTTTAAAATTTTCTCCACAAAGATGTGGTTTTTTTAGGTTATTCCAGGAGTATGTTTGTGCGTGCCTGTGTATGTGTATAAAATTTCTAATGTAAATCAAATTGTATCTTTTTATTTCAACTATTTTCTAAGTTTTTGTTGCTCTTGCACAGACATACAATAGATTTTTGCGTATTACATTTTACCAACAACATATCTAAACCTTTTTTATCAATTTTAGTAATTTTACAATCTCTAGATTGTACAGGTATTCTATGTAAATGATCATATAAATTTCTCATAGCTGTAATTTCCTCTCTGTAATACTTAATACTTTCCGTTTTCTTGTTAGTTTTGTTTTGTTTGTAGCATTAACTAATACCAGGGGAGCCTGGGTGGCTCAGTCAGTTAAGCATCTGGCTCTTGGTTTCCACTCAAGTCATAATCTCACAGTTTCTTGAATTTAATTCCCACCCCCCCCCCACCCGCCATCAGGCTCCATGCTGACAGGGCGGAGTCTGCTTAAGATTCTCTGTCTTCCTCTCTCTCTGCCTCTCCCCCACTTGCACTCTCTCTCTCTCTCTCTCTCTCTCTCTCAAAAATAAATAAACTTTAAAAAACTTTTTTTAAAAATTAAGAAAAACACACACACAAATACCTGAAAGATCATGTGTTAAAGTTGTACCATTAAGTATGGTTTGCTGTAAGTTTGGGGGAGATACCTTTTCTCAGGTTATGGAAATTCCCTTTATTTCTAATTTTATATGAGGTTTTCTCCTCAATCATGAACAGATACTGAGGGGGTGCCTGGCCAACTCAGTCAATAAAGCATACAATTCTTGATCTTGGGGTCATCAGTTCAAGCCCACATTGGGTGTAGAGATTACTTAAAAAAATAAAAAATAATGATAGCATATGAACAGACACTGAATTTTATCAAATGCTTTTCCTACATACATTGAGATGATAAAATCATTTTTATATTCTAATTGGTTGCTGTGAATGTTATTAACAGACTTTTCCAGAGTCAAAGCATGTTTATATTCTGAAATAAATTGAACTTGATTGATATGTATTAATGTCTTGGGGTGCCTGGGTGGTTCAGTAGGTTAAACATCTGACTTTTGATTTCATCTCAGGTCATGATCTCACCATTCATGAGATTGAGCCCCAAGTCAGGCTCTGCACTGACACCACAGAACCTGCTTGGGATTCTCTCCTCCCCACCCCCCAGATGCCCCTCTCTCTTCGCTCTCAAAAATAAATAATGTTTTTTTTAAAGATGTAATAATGTCTTATTGACATTGCTGGGGTTTTTTTCAAGTATACTGTTTGGGTTTTTTGTAGCTATGTTTTGAACATGAAGCCTATAATTTTTTTATACTTATTTTATCTACATTTAGAATGAAATAAGTTGGTCAACTGCTTCTTATCTTTTTTTTTTTTCTGGGAAAACTACATAATACCAGGATTTTCTGTTTCTTGGTTAATGTGTTTGAGCTCACCTGCAAAACCAACAAGGTTTCAATTCATTGATGAGTGGGGGAGTAAAAGAGGGAGGTTGATAACCATACTGCTATTAATGTATTTAATTTTCTGCTTTACCTTACGCTAGTAGTCCCCCACCCCCACCCAGAAATGTACTTTTCTAGGCTATTATGGGCTGAATCATGTTCCCAGAAAATTCATACATTGACGCTCTAACACCCAGTACCTCAGGATGTGACTCTGTTGGGAGAACAGGGCCTTCAAAGAGGTGATTAAGTCAAAATGAGGCCATTAGGGTAGGTCCTAATCCAATCTGACTGCTGTCCTTATATAAAGAAGAAATTTGGATCCACAGAGAAATATGACAGCACATATGCTCTCACACAGAGAAAACAACACATGAGGATACAGCAAGAAGGCGGACATCTGCAAGCTGAGGACAGAAGCCAAGGGAAACCAAACTGAGAAAGACCTTGACTTTAGACTTCTATTTATTGTCCACAATACAACGGTGAGAAAATTAATGTCTGTCCTTTAAGTCACCCAGACTGTGGTATTTTGTTAGAGCAGCCCTGGAAAATAAATACAAATCTACTGACTTATAAGCTAGCTGTTGAAACTATTTTTTTTCTCTCACCCTTTTTATTGTGTATTTTGCCTCTTCATCTCTTTGCTTTTCTCCTCATCAGGCTTGCTAGAAGTTTTTCTGTCTTCTGAAGAGTAAACCAGACCCTCTGGTTTGGATCCTGGCTCTGCCATTAACTAGCTGTGGAATGTTTGACAAGCCACTCACCGGGCTGTTGTGGTGATTAGGAGCTAACATGAATAAACCACTTAAAACAGTACCAGTCAGTGCTAAGTATTAGCTCTTTTTGTTAATATTGTGATGGTTATTATTCAAAGTATCATATTTCGGTATTGTTCATTTTCTCTATTGCTTTTCTGTTTTGTATTATCTTTATTATTTGTTGTTTTTTGTTGCATGGTGGTGTTTTTTCTTTTAGCTTACTCTTCTTTTTCTAGGTTAAGTTAAAAACCTTTGCTAACTTATTTTTCAGTATTTCTATTTTTTGTTCAGAAAATCTACTCAAACCTATAAATTTCCTCTGCTTTTAGCTACTTTCAGCAAATTTTGATACAAAATGCTTTCATTATCATTTACCTGTAGGCATTTTGTAATTTCCTTTTAATTTTTTTAATGTTTATTTATTATTTTTGAGAGAGAGAGACACACACAGAGTGGGGGGAAAGGCAGAGAGAGGGAGACACAGAATCTGAAGCAGGCTCTGAGCTGTCAGCACAAAGTCCAACATGGGGCTTGAACTCACAGTCCAAGAGATCATGACCTGAGCCGAAGTCAGACGCTTAACCAACTGAGCCACCCAGGCGCCACTGTAATTTCCTTTATTTTTTTAAATTTCTTTTTAATTTTTTAAAATTTACATCCAAATTAGTTAGCATATAGTGCAACAATGATTTCAGAACTAGATTCCTTAGTGCCCCTTACCCATTTAGCCCATACCCCCTCCCACAACCCCTCCAGTAACACTCAGTTTGTTCTCCATATTTATGAGTCTCTTATGCTTTGTCCCCCTCCCTGTTTTTATATTCTTTTTGTTTCCCTTCCCTTATGTTCATCCGTTTTGTCTCTTAAAGTCCTCATATGAGTGAAGTCATATGATTTTTGTCTTTCTCTGACTGACTAATTTCACTTAGCATAATACCCTCCAGGTCCATCCATGTAGTTGCAAATGGCAAGATTTCATTCTTTTTGATTGCCAAGTAATACTCCATTGTATATACATACCACATCTTCTTTATCCATTCATCCATCGATGGACATTTGGGCTCTTTCCATACTTTGGCTATTGTTGATAGTGCTGCTATAAACATGGGGGTGCATGTGCCCCTTCGAAACAGCACACCTGTATCCCACAGGTAAATGTCTAGTAGTGCAATTGCTGGGTCGTAGAGTAGTTCTATTTTTAGTTTTTTGAGGAACCTCCATGAGGTTGTTGCCTGAGTTGTGAATATTAGCCATTCTGACAGGTGTGAGTCAGAATCTCATTGTGGTTTTGATTTGTATTTCCCTGATGATGAGTGATGTTGAGCATGTTTTCATGTGTCGGTTGGCCATCTGGCTGTCTTCTTTGGAGAAGCACTGTAATTTCCTTTTAAACTACCATTTATTGCAAGGCTTCCTCAGAGCCCACTATTCTTTTTTAGTTTGTTTCTAGAAATTTTGAATGTTTTATCCTATTTCCATTATATTTAGCTTTATTGCAGTCCCTCCTTAACACATTCATCTCCATCCAGCTCACTGTCCGAAGTGCTTCTGTTCCTGGCACACAGATACCATATCTCCCTGTATTTTTCTGAGGATGACAAACTATCTCTTAAATAGTCCTCTGGATCCTAGAGTAGCTTGTTTTGAGATGTGTACTCTTTCCTCCAAATCTTCCTGATACTGCTTTTTTTTCTTTGTTTGCACAGTTTTTTCCACCCAAGAAACCATTCTAATTGATTGTCTCTTCTCTACTTCTTCTTGAACAAGACAAGACCTATTCAAGCTCCAGGTTCCAATAGCATAGGCTGGGTGGGTCTCCCCTGGGTCCTACTTGTCATCTCTTGGTATGGATGTTGACCACCTTTCTTACATCTGCAACCAAAGGGCAGATTCACTGCCACTGCTCTCATTCCAAAGTCTAGTTCCTAATCCTAGTCAACTTCCCTCTGTCTGGACTGCCTGTGCTCTACATGGTGAACATAGCCCACTCACACAATTCCACAATCCCACTCTCCTGAGCTTTTATTTATTTATTTTTTTATTTTTTTATCTTTAAGCCATCTGAACTGATTAAGTACCCACCCACTAAGAGTGAGTTTCTTCTTTTCAACTCAAATCTTCAGGACAATATTCCTGGGAGTTAGCTGTTTAGAATACAGTAGTGGCTACTAATTTTCTTTTACTCTCTCCCCAGTTGTTTCAGGGGATTTGTAGTTTCATGTCCATCTGGCATGAAGAAGAGAATGGTTGAGTTTGATGGTGGACACAGGGAAGATCAAGAAACATGTCCTTTAAGCCCATTTTCTGTTTGTCTGAGTGAATGAAGAGGTATGCAGTATTGCCCTTTCATCAGGTGGATGTTTCTGGAAAAAGACCTGGTGTATGCCAGATGTTGCTTTGAAAATTACTTTCTGATGTGTCCTATCTCTGTCACTTACTTACAGGTAACCCTGGGTGCAAATTTATTAGCCCCTCTGTGCTCTGTTCTCCTCTTATTTTAAAAAATGTTTTAATTTTATTTATTTTGAGAGAGACAGCATGCATGGGGGAGGGGCAGAGAGAAAGGGAGAGAGAGAATCCCAAGCAGGCTCCATGCTGCCAGCACAGAGCCCAACGTGGGGCTTGAACTCACAAAACTGTGAGATCATGACCTGAGCCGAAACCAAGAGTCAGACACTTAACCAACTGGGTCACCCAGGCGCCCCTCCTATTATATAAAGGAGATACCTACCTCATTGGGTTATTATGAGGCATAAAAGAAACCATGCACATAAAGTACTTAGAATTATGCCTGGCTGTAATGAACACTTCATCAATGGTAGGCATTATCATTATCACTCTTATTATTTAATAATACAGCTGTTATTAAATGTGTCCTGAACTGTGAGCTCTGAGAGGTAGGTCCATTTCTATCTCTTCCAGCTGAATAATTCTGAGCTTTACTTTCCTTGCTGTGCCTTAATTTTCTCATTTGTAAAATTGTAGTGTTCAGATACATAATCTTCAAAATCCTGCCTGCTCTGACATACTGAGATTCTGTGGAAACTATAGCAACGCTGCTTCGCACATCCTCTGGGGAAAGAGATCCTTTGTAAGAAGTCTGTATTAAATAAACACAGGTCTTTAAACCTCACCAAGTAGAACGGGGCCTGGGACAAGGACCTTAATACAAAGTTCTACTTGTCCTCAAGTGGCTCTGACCAAATATGTCTCTGCAGTGCGTCCTTCTTTTTTTCCTTCTTACTTACTCTCTGGGGTTCTTTCCCTCTGTCTTAGCTCAGGGCGCTAAAACAAAATACCATAGACTGGGTGGCTTATGAACAACAGGAATTTATATCTCACAGTTCTGGAGGCTGGGGGTATGAGATCAGGTGCCAGCATAGTCAGGTTCGGCTGAGGGCCCTCATCTGGGTTACAAACCGGCCACTTCTACTTGTGACTTTATGTGGGAGAGGGAGAAAACAGACCCTTTTGTGACACTTATAAGGACACAATCCTATTCATGAGAGTCCCACCCTCATGATCCCATCTAATCCTCATCCCCTCTGAAAGGCCCCACCTCCCAATACCATCACATTGGGGTAACATAGACATTCAACATATAAATTTGGGGGGCACATAAACACTCAGACCCTAACACTCTCCTTTCAAATCACTGGGTCCTTTTCTTTACCAACATTCTGTTCCTCTTCTCCAAATTGAGCTGGAACCTAAATCAGTTGGCTAATTCATTGGCTAATTATACTTTACGACATAATACGATGCTTCATTATTAAATCAAAATCTTCTGCTTCGCTCTATAATGTAGAACGTTGTTTCAACCAGAATTCTAGGCATCATCAAATAGGTGTGAAAGATATTTGGGAATGAAAAGAGGTAAAAATAATCTTACAAATCACATATTTATCATTTCTTTTACCGGGATGTGGCTTTATCTTCTCTATTACCTAAGTCAGGACCATGATGGCAGAGTATTTTTTTTATTTTTACCAGGTTTGTGAACCTATCATGAGAATTCTCAACCAGACCCTACCTGGCCTAATCTGCCAGAGCTCACCTCTTTCCTTTCGCTACTTTAGCACAGGTGGTACCACCATCCACTTCTCAGCAGCATAACTCAACCTTACAGCAAACTACTGTCTACCGCAAGAATTCCAGACACTTAAAAATAGTTCCAGAGCCAAGAGTCAAAGGAAGGTCTATCTGATCCAGAGCTGGTACGCTTGACAATCATTCAAATGCAAACTTGAGAACAGCATTTACCAAAGTGTATTTGGCACAAATCCAGTGTCATGAAACATGAATGGGTTTTGTGAAGTACAGGCAAAAGTTACTACAGTCACATCAATTTGGTTATCACTATGCTAAGCAAAATCAAACGATTTTATTTAGAACAAGAGTCCTCACAACCTTTAATAAGGCATTGTATTTTGGAAACGTCTAAGATATTTCTAAGCTCTTTTAAGCATGTTCCTATTTTTTAAAGACATTTGTGAAAGCTTGGATTAATATGTAGCAAACAGTCATTCCCTCTGCCCCCACTGTAGGTAAAGTATCCTTCCCAACCCCATTGACATTGGACTTGGACATGTGACTTGCTTTGGTCAATGGAACATTAGAGGCCTTAGATGTTCTGGCACCGATTAGTTTCTCTGTTACACTTCTGCCTCAGCCTGGAGAACCTGTCTGGGTTAGCCACTTGTACTAGAATAACGATAGACACATAGAGAAGATCTGAACCCAACCAGTAGCTTGGAATCAAGACACGGTGACCACAACCTTGATGCCTAATATGCAGTGGAGCCCAGCCTAGACCAGCTTCACTGTGGTTGAACTGCAGACAGTGAGCATGAAAATAAATGTGTATGGGAGATAAGCCACTGAGGTACTGAGGTTAGCAGTCATCAAAAGCTGACTAAACACGTCACTGAAGTGATGTTCCATACAAAACAGTTTGGGAAAACAAACTCCAGAATTCTTCAGAATCCCTCTTTCTACTAAACTACCATCATTCTTCGGTAGTTAAGATTAGCATGGCCTTTTCAATTGAATAAACATTTACAGTTTTCACTGTGATTCACATATCTATAGTTCCCATAACAGAGTTTGGGAATTAGGATGAACAGCCTCATTTCCCAACTAAGTAGGGCACTAGCAGGGCTAACGATGGGCAGAGAAGCCCATGGGACCCAGATTTCCTGGGCCTTGGCCCTGGTGCCTTGTCACTACACTTCATTGCCCCTCTTAATTTTTATAAAAAGCCCTTCATGCTGTTCTTTGTATTTAGTTCTAAATTTCTATTTTCAAATATACTTTCTGATTTAGAAATTCAGTGATTAAAAAATGACTTCAAAACAATCTCCAGTTGAAGAATATGAGTGTGGGTTGCATATTTTTGAACATTAATAATACCAAAAAGGCTTCCATTTATTCAGGTGCACAAAACCAGTCATCCAATGTCCTGTACCCAAAATGGCCCAAGTAACTTTAAAAGCTGTTCTAAAGGATAGAGAGCTGTGAGAAATGACTAAATAGCACTGAAAGCAGTACTCTGCTCATAAAAAGTTTAAGAATTAGGCCATCTGGATGGTAGAAAGATGTGAACCAAAGGAACCAGGACAAAGTCCTGAACAAGTTCCCAAATTTGTTATGTAGACAAGTTAGGTGCTCAAGTACTGAAACCAATAGCTGCACATGTTTTTAAAAATATTCCTGTTGAGCCTGTTCGAGGGCAGGTGGGATCTTCAACATGGCATTTCCCTTGTGTATGGCATCTGCTGTTGGCCCAGTGGCTCCAGACATCACGCTTTGTTTTCGTGTTGTAAGCTCCTGATTCCCGATACCCTCCACAGATCCTAGGAAACATTCAAGTGGTGCCTCCAAGTCCTACCCATCAAAAATATTTCTCTGACACAGACACTGCCTTACATTTCTTGTAGGAGTGGAAATAGTATAGCATTATTGAAGGGCACTTTGTCAATTTCATTCATTCATTTTCCACATCCTCTCTGTGCCAGGCACACTTCTAGGGCTGTAGATACTGCAATGAACAAAGCAGACAAAACTCTCTGTCCTTTTTAAACTGATATTCGAGAGGGTTGGGGATAGGAGAAGAAGATAGGTTCCTCTGGTGGAGAAAAATAAATGAATTAAGATGTCATGAACAAGTAGAAGGTCAGAAATTCTAGAGAAAACTTAATCATAATGGGGAAAGGAATGGAGTAAGGTGGAAAGAGAAGATCTCAATGATGAGGCTATGTCTACCCCAATATTTTGTTTAAAAGTTTAGAGCCACAAAATAGAAATACCCAATGGAAACACACAAAGTGCTATTTGTGATTATCTTAAGAAGGTAGGATTTGGGGTCATTTTTTGTGCTGTGTTTTATATGTGCATGCTTGTGTATTTTTAATTAATTTTAATTTTTGAGAATGATGTACTTAGGCATTTCTATTTTTCAAAAACTCCCCCAGGGGCACCTGGGTGGCTCAATTGGTTAAGCATCCGACTCTTGATTTTGGCTTAGGTCATGATCCCAGGGTCATGGGATCAAGACCCGGGTTGGTTTCTGCTCTAAGCATGGATTCTCTCTCTCTCTACTGGCACAAAAACAGACACTCAGATCAATGGAAAAAAATAGAGAACCCAGAAATGGACCCACAAATGTATGGCTGACTAATCTTTGACAAAGCAGGAAAGAATATCCAATGGAATAAAGACAGTCTCTTCAGCAAAGGATGCTGGGGAAACTGGACAGCAACATGCAGAACAATGAACCTGGACCACTTTCTTACACCATACAAAAATAAACTCAAAATGGATGAAAGACCTAAACGTAAGACAGGAAGCCATCAAAATCCTAGAGGAGAAAGCAGGCAACAACCTCTTTGACCTCAGCCGCAGCAACTTCTTACTCAACACATCTCCAGAGGCAAGGGAAACAAAAGCAAAAATGAACTATTGATACCACATCAAAATAAAAAGCTTCTTCACAGCAAAGGAAACAATCAGCAAAACTAAAAGGCAAACAAAATGATTGGGAGAAGATAATTTGCAAACGACATATCAGATAAATGGTTAGTATCCAAAATCTATAAAGAACTTATTAAATTCAACACCCAAAAAACAAATAATCCAGTGAAGAAGGCAAAAGACGTGAATAGACACTTCTCCAAAGAAGACATCCAGATGGCCAACCGACACATGAAAAAATGCTCATAACCATCACTCATCAACAGGGAAATACAAATCAAAACCACCTCACACCTCTCAGAATGGCTAACATTAACAACTCAGGCAACAACAGATGTTCGCAGGATGTGGAGAAAGAGGATCTCTTACGCACTGCTGGTGGGAATGCAAACTGGTGCAGACACTCTGGAAAACAGTATGGAGGTTACTCAAAATACTAAAAATAGAACTAGAACTACCCTACAGCCCAGCAATTGCACTACTAGGTATTTATCCAAGGGATACAGGTATGCTGTTTCAAAGGGACACATGCACCCCAATGTTTATAGCAGCACTATCAACAATAGCCAAAATACAGAAAGAGCCCAAATGTCCATCAATGGATGAATGGATAAAGAAGATGTGGTACACACACACACACACACACACACACACACACACAGAGTGGAGTATTACTCAGCAATCAAAAAGAATGAAATCTTGCCATTTGCAACTACGTAGATGGAACTAGAGGGTATTGTGCTAAGCGAAATTAGTCAGTCATAGAAAGACAAATATCATATGACATCACTCATATAAGGACTTTAAGAGACAAAACAGATGAACATAAGGGAAGCAAAAAGAATATAAAAACAGGGAGGGGGACAAAACATAAGAAACTCTTAAATATGGAAAACAAACTGAGGGTTACTAGAGAGGTTGTGGGAGGGGGGATTCCTTAAGGAATCTACTCCTGAAATCATTGTTGCCCTATATGCTAACTTGGATGTAAATTATAAAAAATAAATAAATTATAGAAAGAAAAAATAAGATTCTCTCTCTCTCTCTCTCCCTCTGCCCCTCCCCTGCTTGCCTACATGTGTGCTCTTTCTCTCTCTCTCTCTCTTTCTCTCTCTCAAAAAAACCAAACCAAAACAAAACAAAAAAAAAACCTTCCCCACGCAATTCTGATGCACAGCAGATATCAAATTGTTTCCTTCCCACCTAATATTTCAGGTTCTATGGTCAAAAGAATCCCAGTAAACTGAGCACAATGAATTCAATATTTTAATTAATTAATTTGTGTGTATATATATGTGTATATATATATATGTATATATGTATACACACATATATAATATTAAAATATAATATATACTATAATCATATAATATATATTAAATTTAAATATATGTATATACACATACATATACATATATATATATGTCTTCCTAAAATCCCATCAATTAGATTACTGCGGAGTCATACATAAATATCTCATAGTGCACCATGAGAAATAATGTAGTCCAAATAAAGAGGTTAGCATCCTGCGCAATAAATGTTTAGCTACCATCACTGTTATTGTGAGAGGCTTAACCTTGAAAAAGGAATGGGATGTATGGGGAGAAGATAGGTAAAGAATGTGGATAAAGGTCAGCTATTAGATTTTCTAGGCAGAAGAAATACATGGCCAGAGCCCTGGGCAATGAGCTTGTTTGGAGCAAAGGCCACTCTTCCTTTCATTGTGAATACATTTACTGGGCTATTTGACCACAAGCTCCATGAGCGCTGGGCCTGTGTCCACCTTGCTCACTGCTGTACCCCAGAACGTAGCTGTAGATACTTGTTGAACGTTCAAAGTATTTGAACCACAACTGAAAGTTTTCCATTTAAAGTGTACCCTCAGGCTGTTTTTATGATATCAGTCATCATTTTAATGAGGAGCTAACCAGAGCCATGCTGAGACAAAGAGTTAAGTGAGACATACTCAAACTTAACAATAAAATGCAGTCTTTTCTTGGATTTGTATGCCATTACAACTCATTTATCTGGTGTGGTTAGGAAATGAGAAAATTCTTTAGAATGAAAATGGCCATTTAATGCTAAATAACTTAAAATTTATTTTAACAGAGTCAGATGGAAATATTTTAAATTTTTATTACAAATACCTGGGGCTTTTTAAACACTGCATATGGAACAAAATTGAGCCTTTCCTTTAATGAATCTGTGTCGATCAGAGATCACAAACTGTGAGCAGCGTAAAAGTACCTTTAAGCTAAATATTTTATTGGAATGTTTCAGAGTAGTCCCCAAATTAAAGGAAAATTAGATAACCAATCTTGAAAAGGTCAGGAACCATTGCAGTTCCCAGGGTCTGTGTGGAAGGAAAAATAAAGTATCTATTCAGGGTCCCAGGAGGAAGCACCCCCAAGAGCTATGAGTTACCCTGCTTGACATGCAAATTCCTGTCCCAAAGCTACTGATCTGCTTAGACCAGACACTCAGCCTTGTCCAGGAGAGGAGAAGACACTTTAGGTGATGGGTCTTCTGAGACCCAGTACAACATGAGAAAGGGAGTTTTCCAAAGGCCACAGTGCTGCTTCCAAAAGAGAGCAGAATGAAAGCTGGGCACGTGAAAACAGAGGTCCAACACAGAAATCAGTGATCATGTTGAACTCCACGGACAGTACTAGATTATAATCCAGTGATATTCTTGGAATCTACTCAGCAGCTCAAGGCTGGTTTTCCCCTTTACTTAATGGTCTTGGATTTCTGTACTTCCGAGTTTCTAATTTGTGTAGCTCTTTTGCCTCTCTTTTTCTTTTAAAATGATTATCTGTTTCTTGCTACCTTCAACGTGCCTCCCTTTGAGACTTTCAATTTATCCCCCAGCTATTTTCAATTTACCTACCTCTACTTGACCATGGACTAGGAAATGAAGGAGCCAAGCCTGTCAAACGTATGTGTGTAATGAAGCTTTAAATGAGTCCGGGTCCCCAAGTGAAACGCAGATGACAAACACATAGGCTTGGTGTCATCCACACTAGCTTGCTGCTCAGGGGCTTCTCCTGCCCACAGTTAGTGGTTTAGCTATTTTGATAGTGACTAGATGAGGAATTTATCTGTAAATGGTATGCCACTGCTTTTTGAAGAACGCAATGTTCTTTTACAACTATTTATTTCATCTTCACCATGGCACTGAAAGGAAGGAAAGGGCAAATATTTGCTCAGGTTTATAAGTATAAAAATGGAGCCACAGAGAGCTTAAAGTGCGTAGATGGAAAGGCTAGTACGAACCCCAGGTGTCTGGTTTCCACTCTAGAAGTTAGTTAATAGATTCAGCTATGTCAATATCGGGAGACCTACAGCATCATAGGTCGGAGGCAGCTTAAAACTCAGGGGATCACGAGGGGATATAACAAGTGTATGATTTTTAAAAGGCACGGGGAAAATCCTACATGTAGCTGTTGAACATGTAGTAAATCCTGAGAACAGTGGAAGCAAGTAAGTGGGAACAAACATAGAACAGTATAAGTTAACTAAATGGGAACATAAATTTCACCGTGTAATCACTTCTAGCAACAACTTTAATGAAATACTGAAAATATGTTTACCAATTTTCAGGCAACACAAAACTGGAAAGGATTACTAATATATCAAATGACAGAAACAAGATTCAAGCTGGAAATATTGGCCAGAATCTAACCATGATGAAATTCAACATAGATATATATATCTATATCTATATATAGATAGATAGATAGATAGATATAGATATAGATATAGATATAGATATAGATATAGATATATAAGATTCAACTTTACAAACATGGTATAGGGAAAGCCTAGCTTGATAACAGTCATAGGGATTTTGGTTTACTGCAAAGCAAGAAATAATAATAATAATGTTTATCATTTATTGAATATATATAGTGCTGTGAGCCTCAGACTAAGTTTTTTAGCTGCATTATGTCAATTCTCACAACAATTATAAAAAGTAAGCATCATTATCATCATCATCCCCATGATATAGTTGAGAAAACTAATAATCAGGGAAGTAAAATGCCCAGAGTTTAACAGCTTGTCAGTATTAAAGCCAGGGGTTAAACCTACCTCCATCTCTATCTTAACTAATATGCCACTGTTAGTTTTTAAAAACAAATTTAATGTTTATTTATTTTTGAGAGAGAGAGAGAGAGGGAGGGGCAGAAAGAGAGGAAGACAGAATCTGAAGCAGGCTTCAGGCTCTGAGCTGTCAGCACAGAGCCCGATGCAGGGCTCAAACTCTTGAGCCATGAGATCATAACCTGAGCCAAAGTCGGATGCTTAACCAACTGAGCCACCCAGGAGCCCCTACTGTTACTTTTAAAAATAAATGCCATTCTCTGCACTGAGTATGGAGCCTGCTTAAGATTCTCTCTCTCTCCCTCTGCACTTCTTCCCCACTTGCACTCTCTCTAAAAATACATACATACATACATACATACATACATTACATACATACATACATATAAATGCCATTAATAAAAGACTCAATAAAGGAAGTCTCTTTGCAAAACTCACATGTTAACTGGAGTACTGTGTGCAGTTTTCTGGGCATGTATAACTTTTAGATTCATCCATATATACCTTTTATAAAGATCTAGTCATGGTTTATCCTGAGAGCAATGGAAAGCAGCACATGAAGTATGAATAAGGAAGCCAAAAAGAGTTTATGAGATGCCTTCAAATACACCATTCTGAAATGAGAACTACCATGGTGTTGAGGAAGGGGCCTAGTCACTGGATTTAGCCCGACTGGATCCACCTGTCTTGCCCATGTGACCATATGTTTCCCCATCTGTAAAATGCTCAGGAGGATTCTTCCGGCCACTACTGCTGGGAGCACTAGAAACAAGGCATGGGAAGCCTCTTGGCCCAGCTCTGCTATCTAGAAGTGTTCATGAGATAGTATTATTACTGCTCCTCATGGAAGTAAGGAAAATGGACTTTACCTTGATATTAGGGAGAAACTTTTAAAATGGCAGCTGCTGGAAAGAGAATTAGCTACCTCGTGAAATAGTGAACTGAGGGCAGTTAGTCAAATTTATACATGCACTTTAGAAAAATACTGCACTACATTAGATGAGTTTTGACATTAAATGCTCTCTGAGGTCCCTTTAAAAGTTGAGATACTACATACAAACTTATGTGCTTCCTTTCATCTACAAAATGTGCTGACAAACCAGCCATGGGAGCCATGTGTTGAAATGCAACAGTGGGTGAGTGTGCATGGAGACACCTCAGCATCTTACCCACTCCCCAGCGGGTTCAAGGACATGCCCTTTACAAAAGCCTATCAAAGCAAAGGACAATTTGTAATCCCAGGTTGGCAGGCCCTTCATATTCTTAAGCAGGTGACTTTGGCATCAGTAATCATATATGTTTTATTTTTTTAATGTTTACTTATTTTGAGAGAGAGAGAGAGAGAGCAGGGGAGGAGCAGAGAAAGAATCCCAAGCAGGCTCCACGCTGTCAGCACAGAGCCCAATGCAGGGCTTGAACTCACAAACCATGAGATCATGACCTGAGCCGAAATCAAGAGTTGGACACTTAACCGACTGAGCCACCCAGGTGCCCCATATGTGTTTTATTTAAAGTCATCACAAAATGATCCAGAAGAGTAGAGTTCATTGAACAGGGGACAATAGAAATGGAAAGAATGAATGACTGACTCTCAATAGATGCAGAGAAAGCATTTTACAAAATACAGCATCCTTTCTTGATAAAAACCCTCAAGAAAGTAGGGATAGAAGGAGCATACCTCAAGATCATAAAAGCCATATATGAACGACCCAACACTAATATCATCCTCAATGGGGAAAAACTGAGAGCCTTGCCCCTAAGATCAGGAACAAGACAGAGATGTCCACTCTCACCACTGTTATTCAACATAGTATTGGAAGTTTTAGCCTCTGCAATCAGACAACACAAAGAAATAAAAGGCATCCAAATCGGCCAGGAGGAGTTCAGACTTTCACTCTTGGCAGATGACATGATACTCTATATGGAAAACCCAAAAGATTCCACCAAAAAACTGCTAGAACTGATTCATTAATTCAGCAAAGTTGGAGGATATAAAATCAACACACAGAAATCGGTTGCATTCCTATACACCAACAATGAAGCAACAGAAAGAGAAATCAAGGAATCGATCCCATTTACAGTTGCACAAAAAACCATAAAATACCTAGGAATAAATCTAACCAAAGAGGTGAAAAATCTATATACTGAAAAGTATAGAAAGCTTATGAAAGAAATTGAAGAAGACACAAAAAATGGAAAAAGCTTCCATGCTCCTGGATAGGAAGAACAAATATTGTTAAAATGTCAATACTACCCAAAGCAATCTACGTATTCAGTGCAATCTCTATCAAAATAACACCAGCACTCTTCACAGAGCTAGAACAAACAATCCTAAAATTTGTGTGGAACCAGAAAAGACCCTGAATAGCCAAAGCAATCTTGAGAAAGAAAACCAAAGCAGGAGGCATCACAACCCCAGACTTCAAGCTATACTACAAAGCTGTAATCATCAAGATAGCATGGTACTGGCACGAGAACAGACACTTAGATCCATGGAACAGAATAGAGAACCCAGAAATGGACCTACAAACGTATGGCCAACTAATCTTTGACAAAGCAGGAAAGAATATCCAATGCAATAAAGACAGTCTCTTCAGCAAGTGGTGCTAGGAAAACTGGACAGCAACATGCAGAACAATGAACCTGGACCACTTTCTTACACCATACACAAAAATAAACTCAAAATGGATGAAAGACCTAAATATATAGATAGGAAGCCATCAAAATCCTCTAGGAGAAAGCAGGCAAAAACCTCTTTGATCTTGGCCGCAGCAACTTCTTCCTCAATATGTCTCCAGAGGCAAGGGAAACAAAAGCAAAAATGAACTACTGGGACCTCATCAAAATAAAAAGTTTCTGCACAGAGAAGGAAACAATCAGCAAAACTAAAAGGCAACCGACAGAATGGGAGAAGATATTTGCAAATGACATATCAGATAAAGCGTTAGTATCCAAAATCTATACAGAACTTATCAAACTCAACACCCCCCCAAAAAATAATAATCCAGTGAAGAAATGGGCAAAAGACATGAATAGACACTTCTCCAAAGAAGACATCCAGATGGCCAACCAACACATGAAAAAATGCTCATTAACATCACTCATCAACAGGGAAATACAAATCAAAACCACAATGAGATACCACCTCACACCTCTCAGAATGGCTAACATTAACAACTCAAGCAACAACAGAAGTTGGTGAGGGTGCAGAGAAAGAGGATCTCTTTTGCATTATTTGTGGGAATGCAAGCTGGAGCAGCCACTCTGGAAAACAGTATGGAGGTTGCTCAAAAAATTAAAAATAGAACTACCCTATGGCCCAACAATTGCACTAGTAGGTATTTATCCAAGGGATACAGGTATGCTGTTTCAAAGGGGCACATGCACCCCCCCATGTTTATAGCAGCACTATCAACAATAGCCAAAGTATGGAAAGAGCCCAAATGTCCATCGATGGATGAATGGATAAAGAAGATGTGGTATGTATATACAATGGAGTATTACTTGGCAATCAAAAAGAATGAAATCTTGCCATTTGCAACTACATGGATGGACCTGGAGGGTATTATGCTAAGTGAAATTAGTCAGAGAAAGACAAAAATCATATGACTTCACTCATATGAGGACTTTAAGAGATAAAACAGATGAACATAAGGGAAGGGAAACAAAAAATATAAAAACAGGGAGGGGGACAAAACAGAAGAGACTCAAATATGGAGAACAAACTGAGGGTTACTGGAGGGGGTGTGGGAGGGGGGATGGGCTACATGGGTAAGGGGCATTAAGGAATCTACTCCTGAAATCATTGTTGCACTGTATGCTAACTAATTTGGATGTAAATTTAAAAAAATAAAATTAAGTTAAAAAAAAAAGAATAATGAGTGACTGATCGTTAATTTCTTTGGCCACGTTGCACCCTTCACCCCTTTTCCCAAATGGCAGCCCTGTTAATGAATCACAGTATCTGGTCTGAGTTGCTTCCTTTTACTTCCTCACAATAGCATGCCATTGGTGAACTGATTATCTTCTTTTTTTCTAATGAATGTCTGATAGTAGCTCAAATTTACATGATGTTTGGAAGACCTGGGTTGCTCTTTGCTTTACCTTTTGAACCAGATTTCACTGTAGCTTATTTATTTACAAAGGCAGGGGAAAAAAAGGTTTTATTATGTTACTAAAGTCTGGAAATTTATCCGGGGTGATGAAAAAGGGTAATTATAAACTAACCTCAAGTGTTGGGAAAGTGTTTTTTAAGCATTTTGTTTACAAGCCAGAAAAATGAAATCCACCTCTGAAGTTTTCTTCCTGACATATTTCTGGCCAGTCTAAAGTAAAGTGACGAGATTTGCTAATATCATGGGATGCTGAATTTCTATTTTGAACTTTGGAAAATTTTCACAATATGAAATGTATTAAAGTCACAATATACTCTGTTCTACATGCAGCTCCTCTTGCTTGGAAATCTCTTCCCCTCACCCTTGACCAGATTATTTTCTACTCATCCAAGGTCTCTGCTTAAAGGCATCACTTCCTCAGAGAGCCTTCCCTGTCTACCCTGCATTAGGTCTCTGTGCTTTCCCAGTTTTCTTCTGTATCTCCTCAAAATTTGTAGTTATGTATTAAACTGTAACATACCAGTTCTACTTTTCTATTGTGTCTCAATATTTAGGATAGTGTTTGGCATACATTAGGTGCTCAATAAATATTTGGTGAATGAATGAGTGTATTCTAACTCTTTTTTTTTTTATTTTTTAATGTCTATATATTTTTGAGAGAGAGAGAGAGAGAGAGTGAGCAGGGAAGGGCAGACAGAGCGAGGGAGAGAGAGACAGAATCCAAAGCAGGCTCCAGGCTCTGGCCTGTCCACACAGAGCCTGATGTGGGGCTTGAACTTACAAACCATGAGATCATGACATGAGCCAAAGTCAGACACTTAATCAAGTGAGCCACCCAGGCGCCCCTAGTGTATGCTAACTTTTTATGACATTAAATCAAAGAAAGATAACTCAATGTTAAATTTTTACTCTGGTAAGTCTCCTCTGAAAGTTAAAAGTTTAACTCAGTCCCTTACTACTGCTTTTTTTTTTTTTCAACTTTAGTCCACATTTCGTACTTAAAAATTATGACACTATAGAACTTTGTAGGTAGATCCTTTTTGAAAACATGATTCTCTGTTTGTTCATCAAAGGTTTGATCAAAGGTCTTTTGGAAAAACAGGTCAACCAGATCATTTTTTGACTGGCCACATGGGCAAAAACATTCGTGCACAAAGGTCACAAGAAATGTAAACATTATAAAGGCATAAGACCTACCACAGTCTCATTACTGCACTCCCTAATACTTCCTAGGACTATAATGTTGTCAAGATAATGTTTTGGAGAAAAAGTAAAAATTTAACTCAAAATGTGGGCATGTTTAACTGATAGCAGTGGTTTCCAGTTGGTTTGCCTTGAAGATTTGTTTTTTGTTTTTCCATTCCCTGATCTTAAACCCCATTCTTACCATAGATCCATGAAAGCAGGCACCAAACCCACAGTGTTATTCATCTTACCCTTAGTGCCTGGCATAAAAAAGGTGCTCAATGAGCAGTCACTGAATAAATGAATGGATCCTACCTTAATCATGGTTCTCCTCACACAGAGGCAAATCAAGGGTGACCAAAACAATAAATAAATAGAAACTTTTATATGAGCAAAGGAAGCTTGATATAAAATAAATAGTTCATTAATCCAGCATTACTTGATTACCAGTCATCATGAGTATTGTCTTTCTTTACTGCCATTTACAAGAACACCTTTGGAGCTCCCCTGTGTGAATTACCTTCAGAAGTTGTTTTTGAACTTCATTAAGGAAGACTGTCCTGATTGCTACTCAGACCTGTTTACTGCCCCCTCCCCAAATGATTATCACATGTCCCAAACATCCACTTTATTCACCATGCTTGATTTCAAATAGTCCTTGATTGGGACACCTGGTTGGCTCAGTCGCGAGTCCAACTCTTGGTTTCAGCTTGGGTCATCATCTCAAAGTTTGGGCCCCACATTGGGCTCTGTGCTGACAGTGTGAAGCCTGCTTGGGATTCTCTCTCTCCCTCTCTCTCTCTGCCCTTCCCCCATTCATGCTATATGCCTCTCTCAAAATAAATAAACATTAAAAATTTTCAAATAGTCCTTGATAAATGTTGAAAATTACTTATTATAAAACAATTTTGGACATTTTTGAAATAAGGGTAGGACCTTTCCCCATGCTATTGTTTGGATAGAAAAAACACACATTTGGATATCAAAAATGGTCATTGTTTAAGCTTGCACATAAAGTTTCATTCCTACAATACACACATAAAAAAAAGTTTTCATTATAAATCTTAATGGCAAAGTCATAAGCAAATTTCCCTCTATTAGAGGGGAAAGAAATTTCCCTCTGTTTGCTTTGTTGGGAAGGGACCAGGGATTGGACAGGGTCCCAGTAGGGATTTACACTATATAACAACTTTTTCAATGTTGCTGATAGTTTCTGTTATTAGGAAATGCTCTTTCATATAATTATGATTATATTAGAGCTACTCTGATTTGTGTCATTGTACAGAACTAGAACCAATGGATAGAAGTAACAAAAACACCAACTTTAACTCATTGTTAGAAAGGACCAGCCAACCATTAGCAACATCCTACTTAAAATAAGTAACTGGCAGTTTCTTGAAATCTGGTTCCTGCTTTCACCACAGGGGGCTTATAATAAATCCTAGAAATGATATTTGATCTCCTTGGTGATGGTGGTAAGGTGAGGGTAGTTACTGCAGCCTCTTGTGGGCTATTAAAATGCCAGGATTAGAACAAAAGGAGTTTGAAATATAATGCTATTGTTTAGGGAGGAATGTGTTCATCTAGTGGCCTAGTGGAATTTGAAGCAATTCAAACAGACATTATGGACTATGTTTTGGGGGGGAAAGGATGCCTAAAGGAGAGTGAGAAAGGAGGGTGAGAAAGGACAGCCAGGCAGAGAGGGAAAAACTCCCCCCTAGATAAACCTTTTTCATTTTGCTGGCTGTGTCCCATACCTAAGAAAGCTTCCTGGCTGACTCTGATCTAATCTCACATTAAATATCACTGCTGTGTGCTGTGTGCACAGGTCAGACATAGGTTTCTCCATTTCAAAAGCTCTGGATCAGTGTAATAATCCTTGGGGGGGGGGCAGTGGGTAAAGAGGCACTAAGACAGGAAAGAGAATGAGGATGAATCTAACCCTCCTTATTGGTACAAAGCTGGGGTGCCCATGGGAGCTGTTCTGATGACCCCAAACAGGCCCACCTAGCTCAGTTAGAAAGGTTATGTATGTATCAAACAACTACACAAGGGTATATGCATAAACACTCTCTGGCTGCTTGTTAGGAATGGTCTCTTTCACCTGAATCCAATTTTTCTAACTAGACTCAGTACACTCATTTACTCTGTCTTTCTCCTGGCTGGGAAGTCCAGGTGTGGATGGCCAATTTCTCATTCTAGTTTCTGATTTCCACCTTGGGCTCTTTCAAGAGAAGCCAGAGATTAGTCACATGTTGCCAATAGCATAGTGTCCAAATGCCCAGGACCACCATAATCTAGCTCCAACCCGACTTTCTAGGCCAACAATTTCCCCTCTTCATGAATCTTCAATCATCCGATCTCCTAGACATACCCTGTGATGTTCTAAGCCTTGACTTTTTGCTCATGCCACTTGCCAGGGATGCCATACAGCTGTTCTCTATATTATCGAAACTTTCAAGAAGGAGAGCAGAGCTCTTCTGAGAGCCCAGGACCCAGACTGGCTTCACACTTTACACAAAGCTCTGGCTCCCCTAGATTGGTCCACCTGGCTCATCAGAGCTCAGGTTATAGACCATGTCCACAGAAATATTTCTTTCAGTATAGTTGGGGTATGCATAATGCTTTACAAAAAAAATTTCTGAAAAAGTAACCAATGTTTTAAAACTAGACTATTACATGTAATGTTTTTTCACCTGGATTCCCAGCTTCATTTGAAATATCAGTAAATAAGGCATCTGAACTGACCTTGCTGCAGAGCAAAAGTTGGCCAGCACTGAGCAGCAGCTGCTCTTTCGTGTAAGGCTTGTCTCTCCTATTTGCTGCATTTCCGGGCCCTCCTACAGTTCTTATACCCAGCTTCCTTTAGTCATTTAAACCACCTAACTGGATGCTATGGGCATTTGAGTTTGCACACCACCACCGCCTGCACCAAGAAACTGTCAAATCTAATCTTCTGGTACACATGGCTCTGTGAAGCTATTTTTCTTCCCAGGAAGAGCCATGAGACAGCAGAGCAGAAACAAGCTGGATATCCCAATTTGGCTTAGCCCTTCTCTCAAACAAATGTCATCTCCTTCCTCCCATAGCAGAGAGGAATACAGGTCCTAGTACTTTGTGAATTTGCTCCAACTCTCTTTTCTCCTGGTTTGCAAGACAAAACTATTACTCTTCCTATGCCATCCACTATTTTAGCAAGCTTTTTACTTTAGAATAATTTTAGATCCACAGAAAGTTTGTTAAGATAATACAGATTGTTTTCATATACCCCAGACCAAATTTTCTGTTATTAACATCTTACATTATTAGTATGGTTCATTTGTGACAATTTTAAGTCAATGTTAATACATGATTAAAAAAAATTTTTTTTAAATGTTTATCTTTGAGAGACAGAGCACGGGTTGGGGAGGGGAAGAGAGAGGGGGAGACACAGAATCAGAAGTAGCCTTCAGGCTCCAGGCTTCAGGCTCTGAGCTGTCAGCACAGAGCCCTATGCCCTATGCAGGGCTTGAACCCACAAAATGCGAGATCATGACCTGAGCTGAAGTCGGACACTTAACCGACTGAGCCACCCAGGCACCCCTATTCATACTTGAATATTAACTAAAGCCCATGCTTTATTCATATTTCTTTTTTACCTAATACCTTTTTTCTGTTCTCAAGACCCTAACCAGAATATTATGTTAAATTTAGTCATCATGTCTTCTTAACCTCTTCTTGGTTATAAGATCAAAGATTCAGGGAGCTCAGAGAATACCAAGTATGATAAATACCAAAAAATCTACACATAGGCATATCATATCCAAACTGCAGAAAATCAAAGACAAAGAGTAAATCTTGGAAGAAGATAGAAGGGGTGGGGGAACACTTTACCTTTAGAATAACAAGGATAAGAATTACACTGACTTCATTTAAAATCACATAAACAAGATGAGAGTGCGGTGATATATTTAATTCAAGTGTTGAAAGAAAAATAATCACCATCCTAGAATTCTGTATCTAGCAAAACAGATATACTTTCATCCTTCAAAAGTGAAGGAGACATAAAGACCTGATCAACAAAAACTGAGGGATTTTGTCAGCAGAAGATCTGCTTTGAAAGAAATGTTTCTTCAGAGAGAAGAAAAATGACAGTGTAGGCCAGAAACTTGGATCTACATAAAGAAAGGAAGAACATTCAAGAAGGAATAAATGAAGGTATAGTTTGCCCTTGAAACATGGTTTTGAAGTACAAAGGTCCACTTATATGTGGATTATTTTCAAAAAATACCATACAGTACTGTAAATGTATTTTTTCTTCCTTATGATTTTCTTAACAACATTTTCCTTTCCCTAGCTTAAACCACAGGCCCAAGTTGATGCCACTTAAGTTAAGGCTTCAAGTCCATAAACCGAGACTAGCCTGGTCCCTACCCTAACTGCAATTTTAACCCCTCAGAAATGTAACCTTTAACCAGTCAACATGGGAACTTCCTGGTTAGCACTAGGAAATTTACTGATATGCCATTCCCCTTGAGAGGGCAACTTTGCCAAATAAAAAACAATGGATCCATTGCAAATAATTTCCTCTTTTCCACTCCTCTATCTTTAAAAACTTTTCCTTTTCTATAACCCTTTGGAGCTCCCCTCTACTTGCTAGATGGGATGATACCTGATTCATGAATTGATTAATTTGATCTTTAAAATTTATTCAGCAGAATTTTTGTTATTTAGCATTACCTTATTATAATAATACAGTATATAATATATATGACATAAAAAATAAGTGTTCATTGGCTGTTTATGTTATTAGTAAGGCTTCTGGTCAAGATCAGGCTACTTAACTACTTAATTAGTAGTTAATTTGGGGGGAGGTCAAAGTTATAAGCAGATTTCCAACTACATGGGGGTCAATGCCCTTAACGCCTGCATTGTTTAAGGGTCAACTCTACTACTATGGTGACTCTGGGAGGTAAGAGAGCTAAAGCACCCTCCAGAAGCTCACAGAAAGACTTTCCCTCCAGTATCATCCTAATGTGTCCCTCAGTGTGGATTAATTTCTTAAATTTTTTCACCTAAATTTGAGATTTAGGGATTATGTACAGTTATCAAAGTTGTTCTCTGCACTGTGCTTTCTTGGATGAAAGAATGTTGTTACTACCACAGTTCCAATCTCATGGATCAGAGCGATCACCATGAAGAATATGTTTGCAGTTATACCTGGCCCTCTGCAGGTAAGCAGTATCACACTGTTGTCCCATTTCAGTTTGTTTGCCATACAAGTTTTATAAGCCCGAATTCTACAGGCATTCATATAATATAGGCTGTATAATACTATACAGCTCTACCCAATGCTGTATCTGTTCTAACCTGTTGATGGTGATGCTCTAGGCTAGGAATGCCTGAGGCAGTCGCCTGGGCCTGTATTACTCTTCGTGAGCCCCACAGACATTTTCCCCAGTGGAGCCAATGTTGTGGCTGGACCAACCCTTGAGATTCTTATGATTGCAAGACACACATCAGCAAAAGCCTTCACGGAACTTTGAGGAAGAAGATTTTGTAGCTACAAGTCCTGGAGGGTACAGCACACCCAAAGGCCAAACCACGATCATGGGTAGAGAAAGAGAGTATGGATCTGAGGCCTTTATTAGAGTCTGAGTGTAGAATGTCTAGGGTGTCATGGGTTCATTGGCTAATTTAAAGCATTAAGAGCATAAGAGCAGGAATTAGGATGTTGGACAGGAGACTCACAAAGTCAGTTATCTAGGTGAGCCAGGACTTTCTGTAACAGGGAACTTCATGGGTGTGTGGGGCGGGGAGCCCACTCCCTTGTCTGGTTGTTTTGCTGGTAACTGTGTCATACAGCTGACAACATGTTTATTCAAGATGGATATCCTTTGATGCCTCAGCAAACAAAAGCTTAATGTCAGGCATTTATACTAGATACTAGCATTTGAGATCTAAAAACTCAAGCTGTGGAGAGTTACTCAGATTGGGTACAAATGTACTATCAACTTCAGTTTTGAAACTATATGAGTAGTTCTTTATCTCTTAATTTGGATCTGTTCTGCTATTCAATACCAAAAAAAAAAAAAGAAAGAAAAGAAAAGAAAAAAAAACCTGATTATCTCAAACAGACCAAGATAAATTTATATGGAAGCAAAGGGAAACTCGCTATTAGTTTTATGGCAAAAAAATAGATAGATAGATAGATAGATAGATAGATAAACCTTAAACAGACTGAACAAAAAGAAAGGGGGAGAAAAGAGGGTATCACTCTATACCCTACAGGCATTAAGCAAGTAATAAGGAAATCCAACAAACAATTCTAGATTCATAAATTTTATAATTTAGATAAAACAAAAAAATTCCTTGAAAAACACAAACTGACAAAGCTCATTCAAGATGAAAGAGATTACTCAAAGAGTCCTCTACTTATTAAAGAAATTATATTTAAATTTTTTTAAATACAAAAAAACAAAAGAAAACATAATTTGACTTCACCAAAATTAAACACTTTTATGTTTTCAAGGGCATCACCAAGAAAGTAAAAAGACAACACCAGCACACAGAATGCCAACTATTTATCTGAGAGAAGACCTGTATCTAGAATGTATTAAATTTCTACAACTCAATGATAAAATGATAAATAACCCAATTAAAAGTGGACAAAGGATCTCAACAGACATTTCTCCAAAGAAAACATATAAATGTCTGATAAACATATGAAAAGATGCTCAACATCATTAGCTAGTCAAGAATTAACTTTGCCTAAAGAAAAATTTGGCTGACCCCTAGGAGGTAACCTCTAAACCTCTGGAATGTTCTGCCTGATAGAAGGGTCTTTGATTACTTGGGGTCATAGGTCAAGCCAGATAGTCTAGGCTAACTCTATGACTTACGGTGAGGGCCTTCTACCACATCAGGTGGTCTGGGCTAACAATGTGATTTTTGGTGGGAGTCTTGAGTCACATGGAATCATCCCCAACTCTAGAAGGGCTGGAGACGACATTAGCCCCACAGGGTTAATCTGTGTCTATCTGGTCAATCTCCACTAAGAATTCTGGCTTGCGTAAGCATATTATAACAGACTGTGGCTGGAAAAAATAAATGTTGTCCACACAACTCCACTGGGAGAGGATAGCTTGAAACTCTGCACGTCATCTCTCCTGACCCCTGCCCTATAAGCCTTCTCCACTGCTGAATTTAATCTATATCCTTTTGCTGTAATAAACCATAACTGTGACAATACTGCTGAGTTCTGTGAGTCCTTCTAGTGAACTATTAAATTTGAGTGTGGTCTGGAAGACATCTCAAACTCACAAAAGTCAGATTTTTAAAAATCCTATTTCTATATACTAGCAATGAAACATTGGAAATGGAAACTTTAAAAAATTAAAAGCATAAAAAACATAAAATACTTAGGGATAAATATAATATGTACTAGCTTTATACACTGAAAACAAAATACTAGTGAAAGAGATCAAAGAGGACCTAAATAAATGGAGAGACAAACCATGTTCATAGATCAGAAGACTCCATATTGTTAAGATGTCAATTCTACACAAACCAATCTACAGATTCACTGCAATTCCAATAAAAATTCCAGCATGGGGGCACCTGGGTGGCTCAGCTGGCTGAACACCCTGCTTTTGATTTTGGCTCAGGTTCTGATCTTACAGTTCCTGAGTTCAGCCCCTGCACTGACATCATGGAGCCTGCTTGGAATTCTCTCTCCCACTCTCAAAAATAAATAAACATTTTTTTAAATCCCAGCATGACTTTTTGTGAAACCTAACATACTATCTGATTTTCAGATATATACATAGAAATACATTACATTATACATTTATCATACATAGAAATACATTAGTCAAGACAGTGTGGTATTGATGAAATGGTAGTCATAAAAAAATCAATGGAACAGATTGTAGAGTCCAGAAACAGACTCGCACATATGTTGATCTATTCTTTATAAATACACAAAGGCAATTCAAGGAGAAAGACAGCCTTTTCAACAGATGGTGCTGGAACAACTGGATATCTATATGCAAAAAATAAAAATAAAAAAAGAATCTCGATTCATAAGTCATTCCCTATGCAAAAAGATTAATTCATATAGACCATATACCTAAATCTAAAACTTAAAAGTATAAAACTTCTAAAACATAGGAGAAAATCTCACAGCTTTAGGTTCGGCAAAGCCTTCTGAGATGGTACCAAAAGCATGATCTATCAAAAAAATTGATTAATTAAACTTCATCAAAATCTAAAATTTCTGTTCTTCCAAAGATGCTCTTAAGAAAATGAAAAGACAAGCCCAGGACAAAATTATTTTCAAAATTCAATATTAATGAGTCAAACAACCCAATAAAGAAATGAGCCAAAGGTTTGCTAAACACCTAACTGAAGACACACATATAAGTAAGTCTATAAAAATATTCTCAACATCATTATTCATTAGGGTAAATGCATATTAAATCTACAATGAGATATCACTACATACCTATTAAAAAGGCTAAACTTTAAAAACTAACAATTTCTTGTACTATTAAGCATGCTGAACTGGGACTGTCTTACATTGCTGGTGGGAATGCAAAATGGTATAGCCACTTTGGAAAATAAAATGACAGTTTATTAGAAAGTTAAATGCACATTTACCATTCAACCCAGAAAATCTGCTTCTAAGTATTTAACCAAGTGAAATTACTCATTGGTACTTCAGACAAGAATACAGTCAGCACTTCAGCTAATATCTCTGGTCATTATATATAATCTCATTTGACTAAATAGTATCTTCCCAAATTACTTGAGGTGACGTAATTTTTTTCTTAGTTGGAAATAAACGTTACCCTCAGAAAGATTTAAAATTAAGCATAGAAATGTTGAAGAGAATCAACCACATAATATTAATGTTTTTGTATTAAATCTACATATTTGATGCTTTATATACTTACAATGTTAAGAGTTTCACCTGTGAGAGAGCTAGCGGGTTACTTTAAAACATGTAATTGAGCAATTGATTCAGCCTTCTATTTTAAGTTGAAATTTTCTTGTTTATTTGCAGAAATGGAGCGTGGTTTTAAAAAAAACTAAGTTCAACATCTTTACAAGTTAGTGACCTCTAACTTAAAATTGCTAATACTATGCATTGAAAGATTTGCAGTTAAAGAAAACCCTCTATTCAGTTAATGCAATCACCAAAAGCTTCACAGGAAAACAAGTATTGACTGTTCCTAGTAATGAGTTTACTCACAGGTCCATTCATTATCTTCACATTATTAAAGACTCCAAGAAGAAAGATAAAATTACAGTCAGCTCCCAATGTTAGCTTACTCACACTGTGTTGGACATATGAACAAGAAATGCCATTTGGGGTTAGAGGACCAAAAGGAAGAATGACACTTAACTTTGCCCCACATGCGGCATATTAACCTCTCCAAGCAGGTGACTTTCCTCTTACAAAAAGCAAACTTTAATTCTAAGCTGCTCTTTATTAAGTTATTTACTATTGACTTGGATCAAAACTCATTAAACGTAGCCAGGGGCAGCATTTACAATCTCCATAACTTGGTAAAGATCTGTTGACCTGTGCTGCCCAGAAGGAGGATTAACTTACGCCCAGTTTTCATCCAGTTAGGGTGACTTCCTCTCAAATGTGTCTGGACCATCCTAATTTACACTTGTTGTGCCAGGGCAATGAATGGTGCCTACTTCCACTCTCAAAAGTGTCCCAGTTAGGGCAACAATCCATAACCCACACATGTAACTCACTGTCCATTGAGGCTGGCATTTGTATAGTACTAAGTCACAGCCCCTGAAGTCAGAAAACTTGGATCTGAGTAATAGCCAGGTTATTTCTGATCTAAGACTTAGAGAACCTCCAGATTTCCCAGTGATGATGCTGGTTTTTCACAGTTGCTTTGTGAACTACATGAAAACATGAAATGAAACAGCTTTGTAAACTACAGGTGACTGTACAAACACACATTATCACAGTGAAGCAAGTGGATGTTTGCAAATGTAAAATTGTAATAGAATACAAAGAATTCAAAATGTTTAACTTTTTTGACCCAATTCCACCCTTTCATTTAAAGTTATTCATCCTGGGGCACCTGAGTGGCTCAGTCAGTCAAGCGTCCGACTTCGGCTTAGGTCATGATCTAACGGTTCATGAGTTCGAGCCCTGCATCAGGCTCTGGGCTGACAGCTCAGAGCCTGGAACCCGCTTCAGATTCAGTGTCTCCCTCTGTCTGCCCCTCCGCTGCTTGCACTCTGTCTCTCGCATTGTCTCAAAAATAAATAAACATTAAAAAAAAATTTTAAGTTATTCATCCTTTCCTCCTTGCCTCTCTTTCCTTTGTTTTCTTCCTTTCAATAATCTTGAGTCCCTACTGTGTGCCAGGTACTATTCTGGTGCTATGTGAAGAAAAGATACCGAAACAAAGGACTAAGATATGGTCCTTTCCAACATTAATGAACTCATTCAACCACATATCAATATTTACTAAGCGCTTACTCTTTAATCCCTTAATATTTAAACATAGTATATTTTTTTATTCATGTCATGCTTATATGTCCTGCCCAAAATTTTTCACATTTTTCTCTAAGGAGGCATGGCACATTTTTTGGAAAGATTTATTTTCCTATTAGAAAATTGGGGATGCCTGGGTGGCTCAGTCAGGTAAGCACCTGACTTCAGCTCAGGTCATGACCTCAGGGCTTGTGAGTTCGAGCCCCGCGCAGGGCTCTGTGCTGACAGCTCAGAGCCTAAGAGTCAGCTTTGGATTCTGTGTCTCCCTCTCTCTCTGTCCCTTCCCTGCTCATGCTCTCTCTCTCTCTCTCTCTCTCTCTCAAAAATAAACATTAAAAAAATTTTTTTAACAAAAAAAAATTTAGAAACTTGTATTCTAATTAGGTACATAGGAAAGAAATTGCTTTTTCCTCTGTTTGTTTATTTAGAGAAAGAAAGGGAGACAGAGAATCCCAAACAGACTGCGCACTATCAGCACAGAGCTGACATGGGGCTCAATCCCATGAACTGTGAGATCACAACCGGGGCGAAAATCAAGAGTCAGACATTTAACTGACTGAGCCACCCAGGCACCCAGCAATTGCTTTTTATGTTGATCTGTATAAAATAAGCTTGATAAATATTTTTTCTAATAATCTATAGATTTTCTTGGATTTTCTAAGTAAATAATAGTACAACCTGCAAATAATGACTTGTTCATTCTTTTTCACTCTCTCTAGCCCTTCTGTGTCTAGCAAAATATGGAACAAGTGATAGAAGTTAGCATAATTAACCATGCTGCCAGAATCGGACTATTGCTATTAATGTTTACATGTCTATCCATCTTATAGTGTGAGGGCCTCAGGATCATGGCTGATGCCTCCTCCCTGTAAGTCAGTGATTCAGAGAGTCCTTGTACATCCATACATCACAGTCTCTAGTACATCGTCTCCCGTGCACGATAATCCCTCAATAGTGTGTGTTGAACTGAGTAGAATGTCCCTTCCATGAAATTTTTCTCAGCTTCCTTGGGCACACTTACTTGATCTTTGCATTCCCAAGGTGTTTGTTTGTTATTTGTTGTGCTTTTTATTGAGGTATATCATTTGGTGAGATAAAAGGAAAAAATAGTATCTTGGTCTCTGTCCCTGGTTCCTGGCACTGAGCTCCTAACACCTTGAAATGTCCTAAGTGGTAAGAGCACTAGCAGCATCTTTTTTTTTTTTTAATGTTTATTTATTGTTGAGAGAGAGAGAGAGAGAGAGAGAGAGAGCAAGCGTGAGTTGGGGAGGGGCAGAGAGAGAGAGGGAGACAGAATCCGAAGCAGACTCCAGGCTCTGAGCTGTCAGCACAGAGCCCGATGCGGGGCTCGAACTCACAAACTGTGCGATCATGACCTGAGTGGAAGTTGGACGCTTAACCGACTGAGCCACCCACGAGCTCCAAGCAGCATCTTTTATTCTAATCTTTGGCCTTTGACCCCAGTTCCTGACATGGAGCTCCTAAATCCCTTGAAATTTCCAGGGTGATAAGTGTCTTTTGTTCTAATGAGGTGACTTTTGATGGGTTCCAGGAGGGCTCCTAGGTGGGCACTGGTCACCAAAAAGATCAAGCCATGATAAGAAGCGTGGCATTTTCAGTCTCACTCCCCACCCTCATTCTCCAGAGAGGGAAGGGGCTGCAAGTGGAGTTAATGATCCATCACACCTACGTGATGAAGCTTCCATAAAAATTCCAGAAGTACGGGGTTTGGAGAGTTTCCAGTTTGGTGAACACATGGAGGTGCTTGGAGAGTGGCACTCAGACAAGGCACTGAAGCTCCATGTTCCTTCCCACACACCCTGCCCCCACACACCTCTTCCATCTTATCCTTTGTTGAATCGTTTTATAATAAATTGATAATATATGCTTTTCCTGAGTTCTGTGACCTCCTCTAGCAAATGAACTGAACCCAAAGAAGAGATCAAGGGAACCTCTGATTTTTAGCCAATCTGCCAGAAGCTCAAGTAATAACCTGGACCTGAGATTAACATCTGAAGGGGGTGGGACAATCTTATGGGACTGAGCCCTTACCCTGTGGGATCTGATGTTATCTCGGGTAGACAGTGTCTGAATTGACTTAAATTGGAGGACACCCAGCTGGTGTTGGCAGAAGTGGTTGGTGTGGGAAGTATTCAGAGTGTGGTGTCCCGTGAGAGTAGAGGAGGAGCACAGGAGGAACAAAATTGCCTTTACACATACACACAGAAAAGTGTACATATTGTCAATGTATAACTTCATAAACTTACACAAATTTAAAACTGCTCTGTCTCCACCACTAGATCAAGAAACAGAACATTTCAGTATTCCCAGAGCCCCCTTCCCAGTCTCCTGCTGTTACCATAGCCCATAGCCCCCAGAGTAAACAGCAAGGGTTAGTTTGCCTGTTTTTGTGCTGTCCCTAAAGGAAATCATTCAATATGTACCCATTTGGATCTGGTTTCTTTCACTCCACGTTATGTTTGTGAGATTCATTCAGAGCTTCACATGTGGCTAGAGACCATTCATTCTTATTGCTGTGCAGCATTCTACCACATGAGAATTCTACAATTTACATATCAATTCTACCACTGATGGGTATTTGATTATTTCCAGGTTTGAGTTCTTATAAATAAGGCTGCTAAGAATTTCACTACATTTTTTTTTATTTTTAATTTTTTAATATATGAAATTTACTGTCAAATTGGTTTCCATACAACACCCAGTGCTCATCCCAAAAGGTGCCCTCCTCAATACCCATCACCCACCCTGCCCTCCCTCCCACCCCCCATCAACCCTCAGTTTGTTCTCAGTTTTTAACAGTCTCTTATGCTTTGGCTCTCTCCCACTCTAACCTCTTTTTTTTTTTTTTTTTCCTTCCCCTCCCCCATGGGTTTCTGTTATGTTTCTCAGGATCCACACAAGAGTGAAACCATATGGTATCTGTCTTTCTCTGTATGGCTTATTTCACTTAGCATCACACTCTCCAGTTCCATCCATGTTGCTACAAAAGGCCATATTTCATTTTTTCTCATTGCCACATAGTATTCCATTGTGTATATAAACCACAATTTCTTTATCCATTCATCAGTTGATGGACATTTAGGCTCTTTCCATAATTTGGCTATTGTTGAGAGTGCCGCTATAAACATTGGGGTACAGGTGCCCCTATGCATCAGTACTCCTGTATCCCTTGGATAAATTCCTAGCAGTGCTATTGCTGGGTCATAGGGTAGGTCTATTTTTAATTTTCTGAAGAACCTCCACACTGCTTTCCAGAGCGGCTGCACCAGTTTGCATTCCCACCAACAGTGCAAGAGGGTTCCTGTTTCTCCACATCCTCTCCAGCATCTATAGTCTCCTGATTTCTTCATTTTGGCCACTCTGACTGGCGTGAGGTGATATCTGAGTGTGGTTTTGATTTGTATTTCCCTGATAAGGAGCGACGTTGAACATCTTTTCATGTGCCTGTTGGCCATCCGGATGTCTTCTTTAGAGAAGTGTCTATTCATGTTTTCTGCCCATTTCTTCACTGGGTTATTTGTTTTTCGGGTGTGGAGTTTGATGAGCTCTTTATAGATTTTGGATACTAGCCCTTTGTCCGATGTGTCATTTGCAAATATCTTTTCCCATTCCGTTGGTTGCCTTTTAGTTTTGTTGTTTGTTTCCTTTGCTGTGCAGAAGCTTTTTATCTTCATAAGGTCCCAGTAATTCACTTTTGCTTTTAATTCCCTTGCCTTTGGGGATGTGCCGAGTAAGAGATGGCTACGGCTGAGGTCAGAGAGGTCTTTTCCTGCTTTCTCCTCTAAGGTTTTGATGGTTTCCTGTCTCACATTCAGGTCCTTTATCCATTTTGAGTTTATTTTTGTGAATGGTGTGAGAAAGTGGTCTAGTTTCAACCTTCTGCATGTTGCTGTCCAGTTCTCCCAGCACCATTTGTTAAAGAGACTGTCTTTTTTCCATTGGATGTTCTTTCCTGCTTTGTCAAAGATGAGTTGGCCATACGTTTGTGGGTCTAGTTCTGGGGTTTCTATTCTATTCCATTGGTCTATGTGTCTGTTTTTATGCCAATACCATGCTGACTTGATGATGACAGCTTTGTAGTAGAGGCTAAAGTCTGGGATTGTGATGCCTCCTGCTTTGGTCTTCTTCTTCAAAATTACTTTGGCTATTCGGGGCCTTTTGTGGTTCCATATGAATTTTAGGATTGCTTGTTCTAGTTTCGAGAAGAATGCTGGTGCAATTTTGATTGGGATTGCATTGAATGTGTAGATAGCTTTGGGTAGTATTGACATTTTGACAATATTTATTCTTCCAATCCATGAGCAGGGAATGTCTTTCCATTTCTTTATATCTTCTTCAATTACCTGCATAAGCTTTCTATAGTTTTCAGCATACAGATCTTTTACATCTTTGGTTAGATTTATTCCTAGGTATTTTATGCTTCTTGGTGCAATTGTGAATGGGATCAGTTTCTTCATTTGTCTTTCTGTTGCTTCATTGTTAGTGTATAAGAATGCAACTGATTTCTGCACATTGATTTTGTATCCTGCAACTTTGCTGAATTCATGTATCAGTTCTAGCAGACTTTTGGTGGAGTCTATCGGATTTTCCATGTATAATATCATGTCATCTGCAAAAAGCGAAAGCTTGACTTCGTCTTTGCCAATTTTGATGCCTTTGATTTCCTTTTGTTGTCTGATTGCTGATGCTACAACTTCCAGCACTATATTAAACAACAGCGGTGACAGTGGGCATCCCTGTCGTGTTCCTGATCTCAGGGAAAAAGCTCTCAGTTTTTCCCCATTGAGGATGATGTTAGCTGTGGGCTTTTCATAAATGGCCTTTATGATCTTTAAGTATGTTCCTTCTATCCCGACTTTCTCAAGGGTTTTTATTAAGAAAGGGTGCTGGATTTTGTCAAAGGCCTTTTCTGCATCGATTGACAGGATCATATGGTTCTTCTCTTTTTTTTTTTGTTAATGTGATGTATCACGTTGATCGATTTGCGAATGTTGAACCAGCCCTGCATCCCAGGAATGAATCCCACTTGATCATGGTGAACAATTCTTTTTATATGCTGTTGAATTCGATTTGCTAGTATCTTATTAAGAATTTTTGCATCCATATTCATCAGGGATATTGGCCTGTAGTTCTCTTTTTTTACTGGGTCTCTGTCTGGTTTAGGAATCAAAGTAATACTGGCTTCATAGAATGAGTCTGGAAGTTTTCCTTCCCTTTCTATTTCTTGGAATAGCTTGAGAAGGATAGGTATTATCTCTGCTTTAAATGTCTGGTAGAACTCCCCTGGGAAGCCATCTGGTCCTGGACTCTTATTTGTTGGGAGATTTTTGATAACCGATTCAATTTCTTCGCTGGTGATGGGTCTGTTCAAGCTTTCTATTTCCTCCTGATTGAGTTTTGGAAGAGTGTGGGTGTTTAGAAATTTGTCCATTTCTTCCAGGTTGTCCAATTTGCTGGCATATAATTTTTCATAGTATTCCCTGATAATTGTTTGTATCTCTGAGGGATTGGTTGTAATCATTCCATTTTCATTCATGATTTTATCTATTTGGGTCATCTCCCTTTTCTTTTTGAGAAGCCTGGCTAGAGGTTTGTCAATTTTGTTTATTTTTTCAAAAAACCAACTCTTGGTTTCGTTGATCTGCTCTACAGTTTTTTTAGATTCTATATTGTTTATTTCTGCTCTGATCTTTATTATTTCTCTTCTTCTGCTGGGTTTAGGCTGCCTTTGCTGTTCTGCTTCTATTTCCTTTAGGTGTGCTGTTAGATTTTGTATTTGGGATTTTTCTTGTTTCTTGAGATAGGCCTGGATTGCAATGTATTTTCCTCTCAGGACTGCCTTCGCTGCATCCCAAAGCGTTTGGATTGTTGTATTTTCATTTTCGTTTGTTTCCATGTATATTTTAATTTCTTCTCTAATTGCCTGGTTGACCCACTCATTCGTTAGTAGGGTGTTCTTTAACCTCCATGCTTTTGGAGGTTTTCCAGACTTTTTCCTGTGGTTGATTTCAAGCTTCATAGCATTGTGGTCTGAAAGTATGCATGGTATAATTTCAATTCTTGTAAACTTATGAAGGGCTGTTTTGTGACCCAGTATATGATCTATCTTGGAGAATGTTCCATGTGCACTCGAGAAGAAAGTATATTCTGTTGCTTTGGGATGCAGAGTTCTAAATATATCTGTCAAGTCCATCTGATCCAATGTATCATTCAGGGCCCTTGTTTCTTTATTGACTGTGTGTCTAGATGATTTATCCATTTCTGTAAGTGGGGTGTTAAAGTCCCCTGCAATGACCACATTCTTATCAATAAGGTTGCTTATGTTTATGAGTAATTGTTTTATATATCTGGGGGCTCGGGTATTTGGCGCATAGACATTTATAATAGTTAGCTCTTCCTGGTGGATAGACCCTGTGATTATTATATAATGCCCTTCTTCATCTCTTGTTACAGCCTTTAATTTAAAGTCTAGTTTGTCTGATATAAGTATGGCTACTCCAGCTTTCTTTTGGCTTCCAGGAGCATGATAAATAGTTCTCCATCCCCTCACTCTCAATCTAAAGGTGTCCTCAGATCTAAGATGAGTCTCTTGTAGACAGCAAATAGATGGGTCTTGTTTTTTTCTCCATTCTGATACCCTATGTCTTTTAGTTGGCGCATTTAATCCATTTACATTCAGTGTTATTATAGAAAGATATGGGTTTAGAGTCATTGTGATGTCTGTATGTTTTATGCTTGTAGTGATGTCTCTGGTACTTTGTCTCACAGGATCCCCCTTAGGATCTCTTGTAGGGCTGGTTTCGTGGTGACAAATTCCTTCAGTTTTTGTTTGTTTGGGAAGACCTTTATCTCTCCTTCTATTCTAAATGACAGACTTGCTGGATAAAGGATTCTCGGCTGCATATTTTTTCTGTTTAGCACACTGTAGATATCGTGCCAAGCCTTTCTGGCCTGCCAAGTTTCAAAGGAGAGATCAGTCACGAGTCTTATAGGTCTCCCTTTATAAGTGAGGGCACGTTTATCCCTTGCTGCTTTCAGAATTTTCTCTTTATCCTTGTATTTTGCCAGTTTCACTATGATATGTCGTGCAGAAGATCGATTCAAGTTACGTCTGAAGGGAGTTCTCTGTGCCTCTTGGATTTCAATGCCTTTTTCCTTCCCCATTTCAGGGAAGTTCTCAGCTATAATTTGTTCAAGTACCCCTTCAGCACCTTTCCCTCTCTCTTCCTCCTCTGGGATACCAATTATGCGTATATTATTTTTTTTTAGTGTATCACTTAGTTCTCTAATTTTCCCCTCATACTCCTGGATTTTTTTATCTCTCTTTCTTTCAGCTTCCTCTTTCTCCATAACTTTATCTTCTAGTTCACCTATTCTCTCCTCTGCCTCTTCAAGCCGAGCCATCGTGGTTTCCATTTTGTTTTGCATTTCGTTTAAAGCGTTTTTCAACTCCTCGTGACTGTTCCTTAGTCCCTCGATCTTTGTGGCAAGAGATTCTCTGCTGTCCTGTATACTGTTTTCAAGCCCAGCCAGCGATTAATTTTATGACTATTATTCTAAATTCACTTTCTGTTATATTATTTAAATCCTTTTTGATCAGTTCATTAGCTGTTGTTATTTCCTGGAGATTCTTCTGAGGGGAATTCTTCCGTTTGGTCATTTTGGAGAGTCCCTGGCGTGGTGAGGACCTGCAGTGCACTTCCCCTGTGCTGTGGTGTGTAACTGGAGTTAGTGGGCGGGGCCGCAGTCCGACCCGATGTCTGCCCCCAGCCCACTGCTGGGGCCACAGTCAGACTGGTGTGTGCCTTCTCTTCCCCTCTCCTAGGGGCGGGATTCACTGTGGGGTGGCGTGTCCCGTCTGGGCTACTTGCACACTGCCAGGCTTGTGTTGCTGGGGATCTGGCGTATTAGCTGGGGTGGGTAGGCAGGGTGCACGGGGGGTGGAGGGGCAGGCTTAGCTCGCTTCTCCTTAGGTGATCCACTCCAGGAGGAGCCCTGTGGCAGCGGGAGGGAGTCAGATCCGCTGCCGGAGGTTTGGCTCCGCAGAAGCACAGAGTTGGGTGTTTGCGCGGAGCGAGCAAGTTCCCTGGCAGGAACTGGTTCCCTTTGGGATTTTGGCTGGGGGATGGGTGGGGGAGATGGCGCTGGCGCCTTTGTTCCCCGCCAAGCTGAGCTCTGCCGTCCGGGGGCTCAGCAGCTCTCCCTCCCTTTGTCCTCCAGCCTTCCCGCTTTCCGCGCAGAGCTGTTAACTTATGACCTCCCAGACGCTAAGTCGCGCTTGCTGTCGGAACACAGTCTGTCCGGCCCCTCCGCTTTTGCCAGCCAGACTCGGGGGCTCCGCTTGGCCGGCGAGCCGCCCCTCCGCCCCGGCTCCCTCCCGCCAGTCCGTGGAGCGCGCACCGCCTCGCCGCCCTTCCTACCCTCTTCCGTGGGCCTCTAGTCTGCGCTTGACTCCGGAGACTCCCTTCTGCTAATCCTCTGGCGGTTTTCTGGGTTCTTTAGGCAGGTGTAGGTGGAATCTAAGTGATCGGCAGGACGCGTTGTGAGCCCCGCGTCCTCCTACGCCGCCATCTTCCGGAATCTCCTCAGAATTTCACTACATTTTTAAGCTATATGTTTCATATAACAATTTTCAAGGCAGAGTCCCAAATCCTTGCAGGTAGCAAAGCGCTAGCTAATAATACACCCATATAACCAAAAGATCATCACCTCAGTGTCCCAAAGTCTATAAAATTTGGGGAATTATCTTTCCATGTTATAACTTTAAAATTTATCATTATAATCATAATTTAAAAGAAAACGAGACAAAATTGGCCTGATTCTCAGCCCACAAATAGCAGGGTCCTCCCCCAACAAACATTTCTGAAGCATTTGGGGTGGCTTACATTTCTCCCACTCACCTCTTGGTCATTTTGTTCTGAATTCTTTATCTTACCCAGTGACTCACACAGTGATGGCTGTCCTCTCTCTTAGCTCACATTGGCCACAACATTCATTCTCCTTTTCTTAAATACCCCCTCTCCTCTATATCCCAAAACACCAGTGTCAACAACAGTGTGCATCCCAGGCTTGGGAGTCTGGGTAAGGGAGAGGGTCGTGGTGAAGCAGGGAAGGCTTCACCGCTGCCCGGCAAAAAAAACTGAAAGGTTATTATGGAGCCTTGGTTCTCAAAAGTCCTTGGGCTGGGGCAGGTGGGTGGCTCAGTGGGTTAAGCGTCTGACTTTGCTCAGGTCGTGATCGCTCAGTTCCTGATCCCTCAGTTCATGGGTTCAAGCCCCACATTGGGCTCTGTGCTTACGGCTCAGAGCCTGGAGCCTGCTGTGTTTGTGATTCTGCGTCTCCCTCTCTCTCTGCCCCTCACCCGCTCAAGCTCTGTCTCTCTCTCTCACTCTCTCAAAACTAAATAAACATTAAAGATTTTTAAAAATAAAATAAAAATTAACTAACTAAATAAATCAGGCAGGCAGTCTTTGGACTGTCAGCCTCAAAGAAACGCCTCCTGGGCACTGTTTCAGCCTCAGGTCCCAGCCCTTCTAGCTGGATTTTTCTGTCCCCCGCACCCCCCCCCCACACTTCTTCCGCATATTTCCCTACTCGCCACAACCACAGGCCCTTCCACATTCTGAGGCAAAGCCCAAATTCCTCCTGCTTTATTATGCAAAACATTTCAACCCCTCTCCGCAGCCGTGGGCCAAGGCTCCTGACACTCAAACGGCTCCTCTGAGTTTAAGTAAACAAAAACTAATCCTTGTGCTGCTGGCCTACAAAATGGCAACTTTCCCCCAGCTCATTTAATTAATTAAATGAATGCAATCCAAGGGGTAATACTGAGAAATCACTTTTTCTTTTTTTGACCGTTTAAACTTAACCAAATATATGAGTCCTGGCGGCAAATGACTAAATTACACCAAAGTCAATTCCTGGAGTCGCCACGAGAGGGCGATAGCACCGAAGCGTCGGTATGCCTCAGGGTTTTTCCAACCCTCTCCCACCGCTGTATCCCTGCCCCTAAGGCTACATCAAATGTTAACATCTTCAGTCTTAGCGCCTCAGGAACCGACAAGCCAAGTGGTCACTGCTGGGGATGTAGCTCACCAAAGGCAACACTATTAGGTTACAGTTTGGGTTATTTTGGTTTTACACAACATTCTTTGCCAACCTCATTGGAAACATGTTTTCAGGAGAACTCATCTCATTCCACCTACTGCCTGCTAAATTTATCTCCACAGAGGTTAACAACGTGGATCTAATTAGGGAGGAAGCCATTTCCTGAGTACTTTGGACATAACTGATTCTATGCCTCTGATTCACCAGTCATTGCTTTAGCCCTCTGTCCCTGAACAAAATGCATTTATTTATGTTTTCTGTGGTTTGTTGGTCTCTTTTTTCCTTCTTTCAAAGACAGACACAGTTAATTTGTAAAAGCAAATTGGGTTTTGTTTTCTCTCTCTCCTTCTTTATAAAATAGTTCTAATTGAAACACAGGAATCCCATTGAGACTTAAGTCATAGCATGCTACTCCTGCTCAAATTCTTCTCTTGGCTTGTCATCTCTAGGTAAAAGTCAAAGTTGCAATAATCTGTAGGCTCTATCTTAACCCTGATGCACCCTTCACTCCTCCCCTGAGTGCTCCTTGCTAGCCAACAATGAGAGCCCCACCCGAGGACCTTTGCACTTTGTTTGTTCCTCTTCTTGGGTCATCTTTCCCCACTGCCACCCCATAACTATATGTCTTCTCCACTTCCTTCAAATGTCTTGTCCAAAGTAAGCCTTCCCTGGGCACTGTGTCTTAAATGAGCACCACCAGGGCACACCCACAGGCATACTCACACACATCATCTTTATACTTCCTTTATATTTTTGCTCTAGCATTTCCACTACATATCATATATTTGATTTGCTTGTATAGTTTATTCTTTGTTTCCCCTACAAAAAAGTAAACTGCATGGAGGTGGAGGTTTTGCCTATTTTATTCACTAGTATATCCCCAGCACCTAGAATAACATCTGGCACATGCTCAGCAAAAAAGTATTGAAAGAATGAGTCAACAACAAAACAACAGAATTGTGCCCTAAAGATAGGCCATATCATGTTTGTTCCTTATTATTCCTGTCTCTGCTCAACAGTCCTCTGTCCACCCTATTTAAGTAGCCCGTCCTGCAAGTCATTTTCTATGCCTTTATCCTGATTTATTTCTTCATAGCATTCACCGTTTATTACTCAAATATCTGGTAGCTTTAAAAATTTAGTTATTTGTCTTGCCCATTGGAAGGTAAGCTCCATGAGGAAGAAGAATTTGTCCTGTTCACTGCTGTGTCTTCTCAGCCTAGAATTTTTTTAATAAAAAATCATTTTACCATATATGTGTGGACCTATTTCTGAATCCTTGATGCTGTCCCATTGATCTATATGAACGTCTCTTTTCCAATATCACACTGTCTTAACTAACTTTTACAGGCCTGGCAATCAGGATGTAAATTAATTTCAATCCCTTTAAGTCAATCCCTTAAGCAACAAGGACTCATGCCCTAATCCCTGGAAGTACCCTGTGAAGGTGGAAAGACCTGAAAGGGAAAGGAGCTTTCTGGTTTAAAGCCTCATTAGAGATGCCCTTGCACCAATGGTGGCCCCAAAGATGCAGAAACCACTGATCCTAAAAAGATCATGTAACTGGAGGCAATGAGTATCTCAGCAGTGACTCATGATGGATAAGGATCAATGACTGGAGAGGTAGAAAACTTGCTCCTTGCTTTAAGAGGAAGAGAGAGAATTCCAAGCAGGCTCCACACTGTCATCATAGAGCCCGATGTGGGGCCTAATCCCATCAACTGTGAGATCATGACCTGAGCTGAAATCAAGAGCCAGATGCCAACTGAGCCAATTATATCTCAATTTTTTTTTAAATAAAAAATAGGCACACCTGAGGTTTTCTCTCTCCCTATCCTTCTGCCCACTCCTTAGCCCTCTCTAAAAAAAATGAAAATCAAAAATAGAATTACCATATGAACTAGTGATCCCACTTTTATACATATATAATACTTTTGTATCGTATATATCCAGAGGAAATATACACTCTCATGTTTATTGCAGTATTATTCAGAATTGCCAAGATATGAAAACCATCTGAATGTCCATCCATGGATGACTAGATAAAGAAGATATAATGTGTATGTGTGTGTATGTATGTGTGTGTGTGTGTGTATATATATATATGTGTGTGTGTGTGTGTGTGTGTGTGTGTGTATGTGTATAGAAAGGTTGTTACCAGGTGCTGGGAGTAGCAGGGGAGGGTGAGAGAAACAGAGAGATGCTGGTCAAAGGGGGTACAAGTGTTCTATTACGAGATGAGTACGTTCAGGAGACCTAATGTACGGTGTGGTGACTATAGTTAACAATAATGCATTGTATATTAAAATTCATGTATGGAATAAATCTCGTGTTCTCTCCACATACACACACAAAAATTATAACTACGGGAGGTGGTGGATGTGTTCATTAGTTTGTGGTCATCAGTTCACAATTCATACGTTTATCAAAACATTGTGTTGTTCGCCTTATCTGATAATTATTTGTCAAAAATAAGTGGTTTCAATAAATTATTTGTCAATTTGACAATTTTTTGTCAAAAATAAATGAATAAAAAATATTTAAAAAAAGAAAATGCCAACTATATTTTAATAATAACATAGAATAAAAAGAAGGAAAACATGCTGAGTGACAGCAGCCAGTCACAAAAGACCATAAATTACATGATTCCATTTATGTGAAATGTCCAGAATAGATGACTCCATAGAGACAGAAAGTGGCAGGTAAGTGGTTTTTTAGGGCTGAGACATGAGGGAGTTGGGGAATGGGTGACTGCTCTCGGGTACAGATTTCATCTGGAATGATGAAAATGTTCTAAAATTGATGGTGATGATGGTTGCACAACTCTGTGTATATACTAAAAACTGTTGCCCTACGCACTTTGAATGGATAAATTGTGTGGTATTATGACTACCTGTGAGTTAATTTAATTACCAGTTCAGACACTATTCCCATGTTGCTAAGAGTCGTGTCAAACCCAAACAAACTGAAAAGGACGAACTTGAGAATTTCCCAATGGGTTGAGAGAGGTAAACTTGAAAATCAATGAAACACACCTTTAATAAGACACCACATAGTCCTAAATTACCAAGGACTGAAAAGCAGAGGCTAACATATAGGTCATAATCTAATCTCCTAAACCTATGTTTAGCTAAAGCTATCTAAAATAATCTTACTACATGACTCCTTCTCTAAGAAACTCCCTATCAATTAAATTGCTATTTCATGTTCAGAGTTCCTATTATGTGCTACCTGTATTTGTGCTGATTAACATATTTCTCAGTCCAAATACAGAAAGCCAAAGCAAAATCAATGTCACCTGATAAAACATGTTCATTTAAGTTCCTCTAATTGCTAATGCCGCCCAGAAATACAAGAGATTCGGCACCTACAGAATCACCTGGGTTATGTCAGACACAATGGGGGTTGTAATAGGATTGATCTGGTGTAGAATTAAAAAGCCCCTAACAATTAACTGTTTTCAGCGGTTTCCAACTTGCATCAGGATAATTTCTCATAAAGAAAAAATGTATTAAGAGTAGAAAAATAAAGAAGAGAGAACACAGAAAAGCCTTCCTGACATTGCCTTCATTAAGTCTTCAAAATTCAGTCACTACAGTTCAGGTACAAACTGCTACTGCCTCAACCATCTAAGAGGGACGCTTACTCCCTTCCTTAGCAATGGCCGTGACCTGGTCAGAATCCCAACTAACACATCCCTTCCTAGATAGATCAAGAGCTATTTCACTGGTACTTCTTCATTCTCCACCTACAAATGCCAAAGGTAACTGGAATTTTGTTTTAATGAAAAGAAAAATCACTGCAGACTTATTCTACCAAATTTAAAAACATATTATGAAGCTATACATTTTTATCAAATGTGGTACCGGTTCAGCTCGGGAATACATAGAAGTCAAAGAAGAACAGAAGAGAAAATCTAGAAATAAGCTAGGTGGAAATAAATTTTTATTCTATGTGAAAGGTGGTATTTGAAGTTGAACACATTACTTAGCCAACTTGTTAACCAACTAAGATACCTGGTAAAGAGATACCAGTCTTGCATCCTATAATTTACTAAAGTAAATTCTAGGCGAGTTAAAGATAAATGTATCTTCTTTAATGAACCCATAAATGCTTTAGGGGAATGTATTTTTCTTCTCTTGAAATAGACAAGAACTTTCTTAGAACACACACAAATTCAGATCTTTAGGGAAAGAAATTAATGTATTTGGCTACACAAAACTCAAAAGGTTCTGTGGGTAAAAAAATTACATAAAGTTTAAAGTCACAGAACTACCTTTTTAAAAAATATTTATTTACTTACTTATTTAAAGAGAGAGAGAGAGAGAGAGAGTGAGCAGGGAAGGGGCAGAGAGAGATGGAGACAGAAGATCCCCAGTGGGTTCTGTGGGACAGCACAGAGCCCAATGTGGGGCTTGAACTCACGAACCAAACTCACAAACCGTGACATCACGACCTGAGCCAAAGTGGGCTGCTCAGCCAAATGAGCCACCCAGGCACCCCAGGACTACGTTTTGCTAGATAATTATGTCATTTAAAAAATGCATTTGCAGAATAGAAGAAAAACAATACTTTGATTCTAAATATGTATAGAATTCTTACAAATCCATAAAAAAGAGAAATTCCCTGGGGCATCTGGGTGACTCAGTCGGTGGAGCATCCCACTCTTGACTTCATTCAGCTCAGGTCATGATCTCATGGGTGTGGGATCAGATTGGGCTCTGCACTGAACGTGGAGCCTGTTTGGGATTCTCTCTCTCTCCCTCGGCCCCTCTCCCCTTCTCTCCCAATCACACCCTCGCTCTCTCTCTAAACAAAAATTAAAACATAAAAAGATAAACGCCCTAAAACACATGTAAGTGATTCACAAAAGAAAGAGGAAAATAAGTATGAAAAACAATTCACTATCACCAGTTTTTAAATGTATGTTCCATTTAAAATAACATTGAAGTTGGTTTTTTTCTGAATAAATTAGTAATTCTTTTAAAATATGAAAACACATATTTTGGCAGGGGAGAATATTCTCAAGAACTGCTAAACAAAAGGGATGCCTGGATGGCTCAGTCGGTTGAGCATCCGACTTCAGCTCAGGTCATGATCTCACTGGTCGGCTCATGAGTTTCAGCCCAACGTCAGGCTCTGTGCTGACAGCTCAGAGCCTGGAACCTGCTTCAGATTCTGTCTCCCTCTCTCTCTGCTCCTTCCCTGCTTACGCTGTTTTCTCTCTCTCTCTCTCTCAAAAATAAGTAAACATTACAAAAGATTAAAAAAAAAAAAGAACTGCTAAACAAGAAGATGATTTGGTACCACCAAAAAATGTGTATACTCTTCAACCCACCTTAGGGTTTCTGGAAAAGCATCTTAAAGAACTAATTAAGGATGTGTACAAAGATTGACTTGCCCTCTGAACCCTTATTGCTCTCTTTCTCATCTCTTTTGGGTCTGAACTACAGTGGCTTCACACCACCCTATCTAAAGCCACAAGGCCCCACATACTATTTATCTGCCCTTCCTACTATATTTTCCCCACCATAGCACCTGTAGATTCATGACCCTCTCAGGAGTTTTCCTGGTGTAATCTGAAACCAGCCCCCCTAATGCAGAGGGCAGGGAGAGACCAAAGAAAGAGGCAGCCACTTCAGGTCAGTAGGTGGCAATTTTTAAAAAAAAATTTTTTTCAACGTTTTTTATTTATTTTTGGGACAGAGAGAGACAGAGCATGAACGGGGGAGGGGCAGAGAGAGAGGGAGACACAGAATCGGAAGCAGGCTCCAGGCTCCGAGCCATCAGCCCAGAGCCTGACGCAGGGCTCCGCAGGGCTCGAACTCACAGACCGCGAGATGGTGACCTGGCTGAAGTCGGACGCTTAACAGACTGCGCCACCCAGGCGCCCCAGTAGGTGGCAATTTTAATAATAGCAAAGAGAACTTCCATAAAGGGTTTTCTTGGGCAGTAGCCAGAGAAATGGATCCCTGTACCCGACCTTCAAATCTTAAAAGCTTATAAAGAGGCCCTAACTGGGCTTGGTCATGTATACTGTGTAGGTGTTTTCAACATCACATCACCATCTCAAGGCTATGTCCTTGGAGCAGCCACTGGGAGCAAGGAAGGCAAGTGGAACCCACATCCCAAGGGAAGGGGAGGGAGTGAGGAGCCTCCAAAAATCCGGGTCCAGCTTATGGGTCAGTTGTGGTCATGTCTTTTTTGATCATGTTCCCCAACAGCTCCTACCATATATTTCATTTATTTATCTAGTTTTAATTCTTCTTCCCCTGAAATATAAGTTCTATATGGGAAATATTTTTGTCTGTTTTGATCACTATTATGATCAGGGAGTGTCCTAAGGTTGGTGGGGTCTGACACACAATTTTGGGTCCTCCTTTAAAAAAAAAAGAAGTGTTTTAAAAATAAAAATACATTTTAAAATTTCAAATTTAAAACAATCTGAGAAATGAGACAAATTCTACAAAATCTAGAAAAGTGACAACGCAGGTTTAAATTAAAACCCCCTCATAAATTGAATTATTCTGGTGTTGGCTGGATTCCTGAAGATCTTTCCCCACAAAGCCAGGGAATAACAGAATAATACTATTTTTGTATTTCAGAGAGTTCATTCATTCATTATATTTTGCAACTTTATTGAGATATATTTCACATACCACAAAATTCACCTAAAGTATACAATTCATTTTTATTTTTTCCCTCTATTTAATATAATTTATTGTCAAATTGGCTTACATACAACACCCGTGCTCATCCCAACAACTTCCCTCCTCAATGCCCATCACCCATTTTCCCCTACCCCCCCCACCCCACCCATCCTTAGTTAGTTCTCTGTATTTAAGAATCTCTTGTGGTTTGCCTCCCTCCCTCTCTGTTTATAACTATTTTTTCACCTTCCCTTCCCCCATGGTCTTCTGTTAAGTTTCTCAAGATCCACATATGAATGAAAACATTGATATCTGTCGTTCTCTGACTTATTTCACTTGGCATAATACTTTCCAGTTCCATCCATGTTGCTGCAAATGGCATGATTTCATTCTTTTTCATTGCCAACTAGTATTCCATTGTATGTATAAACAACATCTTCTTTATCCATTCATCAGTTGATGGACATTTAGGCTCTTTCCATAACTTGGCTATTGTTGAAAGCACTGCTATAAACATTGGGGTACATGTGCCCCTATGCATTAAAACTCCTGTATCCTTAGGTAAATTCCTAGTAGTGCTATTGCTGGGTTGTAGGGTAGTTCTATTTTTAATTTTTTGAGACACCTCCACACTATTTTCCAGAGCGGCTGCACCAGTTTGCTTTCCCACCAGCAGTGCAAGAGGGTTTCCCTTTCTTCACATCCTCGCCAGCATCTGTAGTTTCCTGATTTGTTCATTTTAGCCACTCTGACCAGTGTGAGGTGGTATCTCATTGTGGTTTTGATTTGTATTTCCCTGATGACAAGTGATGAGCATCTTTTCATGTGTCAGTTGGCCATCTGGATGTATTCTTTGGAAAAGTGTCTATTCATGTCTCCTGCCCATTTCTTCACTGGATTATTTGGTTTTCAGGTGTTGACTTTGGTAAGTTCTTTATAGATTTTGGATACTAACCCTTCATCCAATATGTCATTTGCAAATATCTTTTCCCATTCTGTCAGTTGCCTTTTAGTTTTATTGATTGTTTCATTTGCAGTGCAGAAGCTTTTAATCTTGGTGAGGTCCCAATAGTTCATTTTTGCTTTTAGTTTCCTCGCCTTTGTAGATGTGTCAAGCAAGAAATTGCTGCGGCTGAGGTCAAAGAGGTTGCTGCCTGCTTTCTCCTCTAGAGTTTTGATGGTTTCCTGTCTCACCAATTCAACAGTTTTTAATAGAGTTGTGCAAACATCACCACAATCCATTTAGAACCACTTCATCACCCATGAAAAGTTTGTACCACACCTAACAGTTGATGAGACATTTAGGTTGTTCCTACCTTTTATTCTTTGTTTGACTGTTTTTTATGATTTTTGTAAATTGAGATGAAATTCAAGTACCATGCAATTCACCATTTCAAAGTACACAGTCCAGGGCCGCCTGGGTGGCTCAGTCAGTTGAGTCTTCAACTCTTGATTTCGGCTCAGGTCATGATCCTAGGGTCTGGGATTGAGTCCCCACATCAAGCTCCATGCTGAGCGGGAAGCCTGCTTAAGATTCTCTCTCTCCCTCCCTCTCTTTCTCTCTCTCTCTCTCCCTCCACCCCTCTCCTCTGCTTATGTTAATTTTAAAATAAAATTTAAAAAACTAAAAAATATATACATTCTAATGACTTTTAGTATATTCAAAGAGCTGTGCATCCATCACCACTAATTCCAGATGATTTTCATCACCTCCAGAAAACTCTGTGACCATTAGAGTCATTCCTCATTTTCCCTTCCCTCAGTCACTGGCAACGACATGCCTATAATTTATTTCTATGGATTTGTTTATTCTGGACATGTCAGGTAAATGGAATTATACAATATGTGGGCTTTTGTAACTGCCTTTTTCCACTTAACATAATGTTTTCAAGGCTCATCCATGTTGTAGGATGTATTGGTATTTCATCTCTTTTTATGGCTGAAAATATTCCACTGTATGGATATACCACTTTATCCACTCATCAGTTGAGGAACATCTGGATTGTTTCCACTTTTTGACTCTTACCAATAATGCTGCTATGAACATTTGTGTACAGTCTTTTGTATGATGTATGTTTTCATCTCTCTTGGCAATATACCCAGGAAAATGGAATTTCTGGGTCCTATTGTAACTCAATATTTAACATTTTAAAGAACTGCCAAAATCTTCTACAGTAGTTACACAATTTTGCATTCTCACCAGCAATTTATGAGGGCTCCAATTTTTCTATATCTTCGCCAATACTTGTTATTGTCTGTCTTTTTTATTTTAGCCATCCTAGGGAAGTGTGAAGTGATATCACACAGTGGTTTTGATTTGCATCTCCCTGATGACTCATGATGTTGAGCATTTTTTTTCATGTATCTATTCGTCACTTGCCTATCTTTGGAGAAATGCCTATTCAGATCCTTTGTTCATTTTTTTTTAACTGGATTATGTGTCTTTTTATTATTAAAGTGAGATGGGAGGACACTGGGGCAGAAGAGTGACATCTGCTTTACATTTTACAGGCTCACTCTGACTGCGGTGTTGAGACTAGTCTGAAGGAGAAATCAGGCAAAAGCAGGGGACCCAGCAGTCGGGAGACTAGTGCAATAAGCCAGGCAAGATATGATAGTGTCCTTGAACCACAGTACTAGCAGTGATGGTGTAAGAAATGCTTTGATTGTGAACACATTCTGAAGCTAGAAGTGACAAGATTTCCTGATGGACTGCATGTGGGATGTGCAATATGTTCTGAAACGCTTCCAAGCCTTTTGTTCTGAGACACTGAACCAGGGTGTCTATAGTTTGATTTTGGACATGCTGGGTTTGAGATGCCTGCTAGGCATCCGAGTGGAGAGATTGTGTTGGCAGTTGGTTATACAACTCTGGGGTTTAGAGAAGTCTGGGCTGGAGATTAAAATGTGTGCCAGTTGCCTACAAAAGGTATTTAAAACCACGAGACAGCATGAGCTCACCAAGTCAGTGAGTACAGATACAGAGGATGGGTTTTTGTTGCATAAATGAAGTTTACTCCTTAATGTATTTTATACATAGATAAATTAAACTTCCAAATTAAATTTGTGGGAAGTGTGTTAATCCTGTTGCTTCCCATGCCACTAATTAGCCCTCAAAAATATGTTTTATGTGACATCCTGCATATATCTCTGATGTGTCTTAGGGCCCCACCTTCAAAGAGCCTGTGTATTTGCCCCAGAACCTTCAATGTCCCCTTACTGTTAAGCTATAGAAAAAATAGGAGATAAATGTTGATAGAGAATATGGTGATAAAATGTATTTCTTAACTGCGAGGACATACTACTGAAGCAGAAACATAGATGCATTTATGCTTTAAATTATTAAGTAAAATAGTTATCCAGCTCAGGTTGAGTTGATGGTTTAAAGCTATTCCGAGGGGCACCTGGGTGGCGCAGTCGGTTAAGCGTCCGACTTCAGCCAGGTCACGATCTCGCGGTCCGTGAGTTCGAGCCCCGCGTCGGGCTCTGGGCTGATGGCTCGGAGCCTGGAGCCTGCTTCCGATTCTGTGTCTCCCTCTCTCTCTGCCCCTCCCCCGTTCATGCTCTGTCTCTCTCTGTCCCAAAAATAAATAAAAAACGTTGAAAAAAAAAAAATTAAAGCTATTCCGAGGATTGAAAAAAAAAATGAAGGCACAACTTTTGATATAATATCTAATAATTAATTTGAGTGTGTGACACATCTATAATTACCCAAATTTTGATAAAGAGATCAGCAACAATTAAGATACTGTGCAGCCTCAAGATTAGGACCACTTTGCCTACATGGACAATACTGAACAGGGATAATTATTTCAAAATGATCATCTATTAATTTTGCACTATGCCTGATGACTACAGAGAAATTAAAAGGAATTGGAATTCATTCTCTACAAAGTTACACGTTTTTAAAAATGTGGGGTAAGTCTTGAAATTTAAATTCTTCACCAACTTTAGTTCTTTTTTTTTAAACAGACATTTGTTTTCTACTTCTTTTTGCAAAAACTGATAACTTCAGTGGATATTTTTAAGAGCCATTTTAGGAAGTACGAAGGAGAAGATAACTTTCCAATTACAATTACCGGACAAGACCTTTTTATTCACATTTAGCTAACAAAAAACAAATAGGAAAGTGTGCTGTTTTTTGTTGTTGTTTTTTTTTTTAATCTCAAAACAGGAGATGCTGATAAATACCAGGTGCGTGATTTCTCCAGGCACCTATTCCCAGCCCCAGAGGAATCTCCATGCATCCAGTGTGCTTTCTAAATGAAAATGCATATGTACAAACCCTTGGACCAGAGAAGTTTCCTTGGGAACTGTTTTTCTTTTTACCGGCATTTTATAGGTATGTTGGTATTATTAAATTTCTACTAAAACTTTAGCTTTACACTTAGTTGGGCAACACAAAGAAATAACCAGCTCCGTTTGTCACCTAGCTGCCTAACCGCCACCCCCCCACCCCGTGAGAAAGACACCAGCTCTTCCCCAAACGTTCGGTGCAAAAGGATACATTACTCCTTAAGCAGTATTTTACATCAGTTCATTCTTTTTCTGTAGTGCACAAAAAAAGACTCTTCAGGGTATGTACAGCGTGTTTTTAAAGTATCAAGTGCTCTCTCTTTTCCAATACAGCGAATTATTAAGCACGCCCCGACAGCCACGTCTCCCCACAGGATTGTGAGCCACAACACAGGTGTAATTAGGACCTGGGTTCTTTCCAGTTTGTGCATATGCCTGGACAGCTTCTCTTCAACCGCAGTGAGTACAGGCTCAACACTAGTCACATGCACGTTAAGATTATCCAAACAAAAACACTGAGGAAATCAATCTGCTAAAAATTAAACATTTTAATTTAATAACGTACATAAAAGTCTTTGTGAAAGTATAAATAACAAGTTTTATTTAAAAAATAATCGTCCTCATCATACATATATAATGCAATCTAAAGCAGTCCTGGAGATCGTTCACATCATGTTTGGGGTTACACGTATCACTGCTCTATCCCGGTAGCATGGCCACTACAAAGCACCTTGTGATTGTAATAGCATAATGAGCTATTATGCACTGGGATTTTTGCAAATAAGGTATTTCATGAGGCAGAATGGGGAAAAACAATTAAAACACACAAGTTACATCCATTTACAGAAATAACAATTTCTAGTTGTGAACTAATTACTATGCTTGGAAAATGCTAGCATCCGTATAAAATTTGGTCAAATTATGGTGCAAAATCTGGATTTTTTGCAAACTTGTCATATTTTTGTGACATCTCCTAAGCATTTCCCTGAGAGCATAAGGAATGGTATTAACTTAATGAAACGTTGTGGCCTCTAGAAGAGTCTTCATGAAGGGAATACCTCAGAGGTAAAGATCTTGAGGACTGTAAGAAAAATCTGTGAGTCCACAAGTGGAGGAACAGGAACAACCATGAAAAGTACGACTAGCTGAGAACCCACCCAGAGGAAGGGATGAGGAATGAGAGGTTTGCCCCTAACCCATATATTACCCTTCTATAAACTACTGGGATGCTTTTTCACTGTACTTGGAAACACTACCATTTTCTGTGAATGAGCCGTTGGGTTCCAAGGCATTCCCCTGCAAAACTGCAGCCGCCGCAGGCGTGGTCACTACACATTGGGGGCACTGGTAAGGGCTCCAGATGAGGGGGAGATGAGTCCTCCTTTCTCCTCCTTTCTTTCTGGGAAAGAGGTAGACCAGACTGCTTTCTTCCTCACACTGCACTGTATCAGCTATAATAAGAAAATGGACTGGGTAGAAGTAGAGAGGTGGGTGATCTGGGAAAATGAGGAGCCCCAGGAGGTGGGGCAGGCTGGGAGGAAGGCCCCTTGTCAGGAGAGGAGGCCAACAAAACTCAGGGGAATGTACTTGGACCCCAAGGGCATTAGGGGATGGAAAGTGCTGCAAAACTTGAAGACCTTTGTTCTTAGGAAAAGAGGTGGAAACTTCCGCTTTCCTTTCTCCACCCTGTCCACGCTACCCTGTTTCCAAGACCCAAAACTCCGGCAGGTACCTTGAGCATTGTAAGTCAACTACATCAGGGTTTAGCCTCCCTCAGAAGGCTTGGCCTGGGCACTCAATCACCAACCTCCCACTTGCTGTGTGAAAGTGTTTCAAAGTCTGCCTGTAAACCAGTTGTTTAGAACATGATAAAGAACTTCCTCATAAGATTACTTACTTGTCAGCAATTCTTTATGTGTATTCTTAGTTTTAGAATGTAAGCAATATGCTTTGAATCTCCAAAATATTTTCTATGGCATACAGGAAAAAAAAAAATGAACTTTTTATAAGGAAAAAGAAATGCCCAACATGTGTGCCATCAAAAGGAAACTTCTGTATTGTACATTCATAGCAATACTTCCCACTGGCATTTATAATGACACTTAAGCACTAAAAATAAATGTTTGTTTTCAGACACAGAGCAAATCCAACAATCTATCACTTCAATAAACCATTCCATTATTAGGGAATGGCTACAAATATTCTCTATGTGTACTTTATATCATTCTGGAAGTACAATCAAGAGGCAATGCTTTATTTAAGGCTACATATTAAGGCTACCTTGGTTATCTGAAATATGAAATATGTATAAGCAACAAAGATACTTTTGTTAAAGGGAGTATAAATTAAACACTATTTCCGTTTTAGGAAAAGAAATGCTATTACAAGCCAACTAGACATTCAAAATGGTATCTTAAAATGTATTGCTATTCCTGTATTGCTCAAACTACCCATTTCAGAACACCAAGAGATTCTTACTTTATTTTTTTTATCTTTTAAGCAAGGCTACATCAGAATAAAGACTTTTGAAATTAAACTTTCTTTTGTGTTAAAAGAGAAATTTATTACAGTAAAGTAAGTGCAAGTGTTATTAAAAACGCTGGCTAAAATTATAAAGTGTCTATATAATTTTTCTAATTATAAATATTGGAAATAACATCAGCAATTCTATATGTACAAAGAACTTTGAAAACATAAAATCAGGTGATGGGTATTGAAGAGGGCATCTTTTGGGATGAGGACTGGGTTTTGCATGGAAACCAATTTGACAATAAATTTCATATATTAAAAAAAAAAGAAAACATAAAATTATGCACAAGGCCACAATATAACTGCACATTATCCTTTTAGGTTTCACTTTTATCTTCTCCTAGTCCCAGATCATTCCAGAATACGAAAAGATATGCTAATTCCTCAGATTCCAAACTTCAAAATTTTAGTGTTTTCAATGCGTGTCAGTTATCACACATTAATAATCCTTTAAAATCATTGTATTCTCATCAAGTGGTTCTAGTTCCCATATTTTTCTTTATAGACCTTGGACCAAAAGTTGAGCTAGAAAAACTGACTACAGGATCTAGCGTGGCACGTACTCACAATGATTCACTTAAAAGTGGCAGAGGGGTTTTATACATATATATAAAAAGATCTACAAGGCATGAAAGACAGTAAGTAGCGTCTTTGGGCACCCTCTGTTTGCCTACTTGGCTCCTGTTCCTGTAGGAAGGAAAAGTCAGAGCCGTGAGGAAGTAAAGGCAAATCAGAACTGCTGGGAGTGTGTTGGCTTGGAGGGGGGATGGAGGTGGAAAGCAGTACAGAGAAGGAGCCGGGGAGAAGTGTGTGATTACAAAGGGAAGTTAGAAAGTATTACCTATCTGCTCTTGCCCCCCTGCTAAAGCAGGGACTGGTTCCAGCCTGGCCTCCTTTGGTACAGCCCAGTTACTCTGTTACTTTGCAGTTATTCTGTTTCCCCAGCTCTGTGAAAAGAGCTATTGCCTTTCAGACAGTGAAGACATAACTGTTCCCTACTGAGAACAATTCCGCAAATGTGAGGAACAATACAGGTTTGGACATTTCACAAATACCAGAGAGACTCTGAAGTAGGCCTCAACATGAAGGCAGGTGAAACAATTTTTACAAACGAGCAGCTAATACCCAGAGAGGTTAAGAGGTTCAGCCAAAGGGAAGACAAGGACACTAGAGGTGATACTTATTCCCCTATGACAGCACTTGTCAAACTTTAAGGTGCATGTAATTCACCTGGGAGCTCATCTAAAATGCACTGGATCGGGGCGGGGGAACCTCTGATTCTGTATGAACTGGCTCCTAAGAGATGCCAGGTGCTCTATGGACCACACTTCGAGAGGCAAGGGTCTACAACACAAAGAGGGAGCCGCTCTCTCTGGGCCACAAGTATATCTTGGAAGTCCTGAGTAGAACAGACTTGCTCCAGTGCTGTCTGCTTACCCACACTCATCCCCAGGCAAAATATGTAAATGCATCACACAAGTGAACGGCTGTGTACAAGACTGTGTTAATATATCTTCTGAGAGCACCATGACTATATGAAGAGCCAAACAAATAAAAGAATTCAACTTGAGTACATGGAGAGGTCTATTAGCTGGAAACAAAACTGAGCTTTCTCTCCTGTAGTCCTTCTTACAGTGAACATGATATAAAGGTATAAAAAAATAGCATAGGAAATTTCATAGTAAAAGGCCACATGTGCACACAAATACATATAGCATGACTTCTAAGAAATAAAATGCAATTTATCAGAATAAAGTGCTACCACTGCTCCCAGCTAAAATCATCTCCTCTTCCAAACACAAGGAAAAAACCTTGAATTGTCAGGAAAATGACTGCATTGCCTGCCAGCACAAGGCCACAGGCTCCCCATTTGATCTGAAACACAAGGAAAGAGGATTAAATCTTTACTTTCTTCATATCATACTCTTTGAAAATCTCTGTTATTTTCTGCATTAGAATCATCCAATGAAATATTACATAAAACTGCTAAAAGGCTTAATAACCTAACAGGCAGGAGACAGTGAACTATTCAGTAATTAGCCTAATTACTTCGTGATGCTTGATAATTAAGTCTGTATCATCCTTATCATTTTCCCCATTAGACATATTTCTCAACATGTTTTCAGTAGACAATGATTGCCTTAAGTAAAATAAAAGCACCCAGAATATAAAGGGTCTAATTATAATACCGGGTACTAAAAGATCTATACCCATTGCCTCCTTTCAGGAAAACAGGAGTTGCAGAGAATTATGGATTGGTCTGTTTCTTTTCTAGGCAAGAACAGACTTTAAATAATAATCTGCATACAAATGAAAACAGCTTCCCAGCGTGGCAGATGGTTCTACAGAGGCGCAGTAGGGGATGAGAGTACCCTCTAGTGGGCATTTTGTTTTAATTTAAGCAATAGAAAGAAAACATCAATGAAAGTTTCTTCATAAAACAGAAATCCTTACAGCCAAACTTAAATATTAGTCTACAGCACAAGGAGAGTAAGGTCTTGAAGATTTTGCATTCAAAAAGCTCCAATGCTTCTCATCTAAATAGAGTTCAAACTGGCATAGCATTCAAGAGCCTGCGCAAGTGGGCTTCCCCAACCTTTCTAGCCTCCTTCTCAATCACGTCCTTTTGACTCCGCCATATTGAACTGCTATTTATTCCACATATTGCATTTTCACACTTGGGTGCCATTCCATAGAACAGCCTTCCCTACTTGAATCAAAACCTTATTTAGCCTTTGAGGCCTACATCAAATGCCAGTTGGAATTTCTCTCTTCCTGGTGCTCCTATGGTGGTGTGATCATGTTTCAATTATCACACATAATACATTCATAGTGTACTATGAAGTGTACTATGAAACAGGCTAGTTTCTGTGCCTCTGGGACACAGACAATGTCTGGCTCTTATTCCTGGTATCTTACAAATAGCAGATGTCCCCAAGATCCAATGCCCCAAATAAGAGTTTCATGAAATTGAAACAGTATGTAGTTAGGGGGAATAAAAGCAAGTAGCATGAAAAGCAGTGAACGTTAAAAAAGAAAGAAGTGAATAAATTATACCCACAATGTGTGTTTTGGAGACAAAAAGAAAACAATTATACTGGATATGAAGATGGCATCTTATTCACTGTATCTTCTTGTAACCATGTAGGTGTCCCTTAAAAGATGCCTATAGTATTGAGTTGGAAACTGTGTTCACGATCCTATATGCAGAAGAATTTGATGTGATGTTCATTTTGGAACCAGAAAAGCATTGCTATTACATTCTCTGTGGATCGCCCTAAGAGGCAAGGATTTGATAAGCACAATTCCAGAAAACAGTTTAAAGAGCAAGAAATCACATGCCCCGGCTAAAAGTTGTGAGAGAGACAAAGAAAGCATTCTGAAAACATAGCCAAGGCACTGATAGGGAGATCTAAAATGGAAAAGAGAAACTACAAACACATCTGGATTTGAGAATTAAGCCTAAGCAATGGCAGTGAAACTGATGTTCTGAAGTAAACTCAGCAACAACCGAGCAAAACAAGAGAAAACAAAACTTACCACAGACACACGGGCAAGAATAACAGGAAATCCAAAGGCAGAAACAACAATTCCAGTAGTGAAAAAATATGCCAGCTCCCGACAGGCACTACTTGTGGCATCAGAGTCATACGTTGCTCTTTTGGCAATGAAATGGGGGATGGGAGAGATGGCGTGAAATATCAGGACAAACAAGGGCCAGTAAACGCTGCCGGATGGACCCAGAAGAAACCCAAAAAGAAAAGTTACGGTTACATTGTAAAGACATGCTGCCATTTCAAAGTTAGAATTATCTTCAGTGTCTAGGTCAAACAATTATTAATTTAATGGTCAATGCTCGTACATGAGATGATTTATACCAGGAACAGGTAAGGTGCAATGATTAAAAATTACCAGTCCAGGGATGCCTGGGTGGTTCAGTCAGTTAAGCATCCGACTTGCGGTTTCGGCTCAGGTCATGGTCTCACAGTTTCGTGGGTTCAGGCCCTACATCAGGCTCTGTGCTGGTAGCGTGAAGCCTGCTTGGAATTCTCTCCCTCTCTCCCTCTCTCCCTGCCCCTCCCCTGCCCGTGCTGTGTCTGTTTTTCTCAAAATAAATAAATTTTTAAAAAATTTTTAAAAATTACTAGCCCATTAGTATGTCGATACCATACCCTGTGTTAAAAAAAAAACTACACAATGTGTGATCAAGAATCTTTATTGTTTTCTGTTATTCCTGAGCTGTAATTTCTTGAAGGCAGAATCTTCACTCAGTCACCTTTGCTTTCCCTATAGAACGCAAGACAGTGCACCCACTTTGCACCCACTAACTCAACAGAGATCTTCTGAGTGTATACACGTTGGAAACCCTTCAATGGCTTAGTAAAACCCAGATTCCTTTCCCTGGCCTACAAAGCCTTCCATGATCTGGCCAACTTCTCCCATTTGCATTGTGCCATCTTCTCTTTATACACTCAGTCAGTAGCCACGCCAGCCTTTTTTCTGTTCCTGAAACACTCTGAGCTCATCCCCATCTTAGGGCCTCTGCACTAGCAAAAACCCTCTGCCTGGAATGCTCTCCTCCCTGTCTTCTCGTTGGCTGGCTCCTTCTTGTGCAATCTAAGCTGAGAGGCCTCCTAAAAGTGGCTTTCCCTGATCATTCAATTTTATTTATTTTTTATTGGAGTATAGTTGATGCTTTAGTTTTTGGGGTACAACACAGTGATGCCGACAACTCTATGCAATATGCAATATTCACAAGTGTAGCTGTATCACAAGTGATACTACTGACTATATTCCCTATGCTGTGCCTTTTATCCCTGTGACTTAGTCATTCCATGACTGGAAGCCTGCATCTCCCACTGCCCTCACATTCTGCCCAACCCCAATTTGTTCTCTTCAATAAATGCTAGTAGGAAAACTGAATAGCTACATGCAAAAGAACGAAGCTGGACCACTTTCTTACAACGTACACAAAAATAAACTCAAAATGGATTAAAGACCTAAATGTGAGACCTGAAATCATAAAACTCCTAGAAGAAAACACAGGCAGTAATCTCTTTAACATCAGCCTTAGAAACATTTTCCTAGATATGTCTCCTCAGGCAAGGGAAACAAAAGCAAAATCAAACTACTGGGAATACATTAAAATAAAAAGCTTTTGCACAGCGAAGGAAACCATCAATAAAATGAAAAGGCAACCTACTGAATGGGAGAAGAGATTTACAAATGATACATCCAAAAAGGGGCTAATAGCCAAAATATAGAAAGAACTTTCACAACTCAACACCAAAAAACACCTACATAATCCAATTAAAAAAGGGCAGAGGACCTGAATAGAATTTTTCCAAAGAAGACATCCAGATGGCCAACAGACACATGAAAAGATGCTCAACGTCACTCATCATCAGGGAAATGCAAATCAAAACTACAGTGAGATATCACCTCACAACTGTCAGAATGGCTAGTATCAAAAAGACAACATGGGGGCGAGGCACCTGGGTGGCTCAGTCATTTGGGTGTCCGACTTCAGCTCAGGTCATGATCTCACGTTCGTGGGTTCAAGCCCCACATCGGGCTCTGTGCTGGTATCTCAGAGCCTGGAGCCTGCTTTGGATTCTGTGTCTCCTTCTCTCTCTGCTCCTCCTCCACTTTCTCTCTCTCTCTCTCTCTCTCTCTCTCTCAAAAATAAACATTTTTAAAAAAATTAAAAAACAAAAAAGACAACATGGGGGCACCTGGGTGGCTCTGTCAGTTAAGCATCTAACTTTTGACTTCGGCTCAAGTCATGATATCACAGTTCATGAGTTTGAGCCCCATGCTGGGCTCTACACTGACAGTGCAAAGGGTGCTTGGGATTCTCTCTCTCCCTCCCTCTGCCCCTCCCCTGCTCATTCTTTTCCTCTCTCTCTCTCTCAAAAATAAATAAATAAACTTAAAAAAAAAAAAAGACAAGATATAACAAGTGTTGGCAAGGATGTGGAGAAAAAGGAACCTTTATTCACTGTTGGTGGGAACGTAAATTGGTGCAACCACTGTGGAAAATAGTATGGAGGCTCCTCACAAAATGAGAGTTACCATATGATCCAGGAATTCCTCTACTGCATATTTACCCAAAGAAAACAAAAAAGCACTATTTCAAAAAGATATATGCACATCTATGTTCACTACAGCATTATTTACAATAGCCAAAATATGGAAGTAACCCAAGAGTCCATCAACAGATGAATGGGTAAGGAAGATATACATGGAATACAGAGTATTACTCAGTCATAAAAAAGAACAAGATCTTGAGACAACATGGATGGACATAGAGGATATTATGTTAAGTGAAATAAGACTGACCATCCATTTTAAATACTTCAAGTTACCCTTGAGCACATCACCCTCTTGACTTTTTGCCAGCATTTATCCCTATTTGATATTTCCTTGTTTATGAGAACAAGAATCTAATTTGTCTCAATCAATCACCATTTATCCCCAGGGCCGAGATGAGGTATTCCATTACCACTTACTGAATGAACAAAATGAATTTTAAGTATGGAAATCATAAAACTAAATATGCTTACCAGTACAAACTTTAGATATACTCTAATCTTTATTGTAGGACATAATAATACCATAATGCAAAAAAGTTTTCTTCCCAAATTTTAATGTTTTATATTTATTAAAAATTGTCATCGGCTTTTCAATTACATTTGCTCTATAAATACTTCAAAAATATCTTTCTCCATCAGTCAGATGTTTATTATGCTTCATTCCTTGAGAGAAAAAAAAGGAAAGTCTCTATTCACTTTAAAATATCCACATCACAGTAATACACGGAGGTCCACCCCGACAGTCAGCACCTCTAAGAAGAAGTTGTGACAAAGCTAGACTGTAATGAAAGCTTATTTCAGCCACAGATCTAGGAGTACAGGACAGCAACCAAAAAGCAACAAGGGGAAATGCCCTTCATCAAGAGGACTCAAGATGTACACACTGAATTCTAACTCCTAATTCTAAACTATAGGGATTATAGTGGGTTTCAAGAATCACCAAATAATATTGTTGAAGGGGCTGTTAGAGATTATCTAGTTCAAAGCCTTTATTTTACCAGTGAGGAAACACAGATACAGAGACAAGAAGAGGTCTGGAAGAGACCCAGCTATGACCTGACATGCCGACAGCCAGGAGCTCTTCATTATTAACTTCCTAGAATATAGTGAGAGTTTTCTGTACAACAATCTAAGGCACTGTGTTCCCATTCATAGTAAGCGATCAATATTCAACTATGAGAACTATTAATGTAGAAGCAACCTTGTTTACATACAAAATTTGGGTATTAAATATACACTATTCAGAAAACGTGTAGGCCAGAGATTGGCAAACTTTTTCTGCAAAGGCCAAACAGTAAATATTTTAGACTTTGCAAGTCACGGGGTCTCTGCCTCAACTACACAACTCTGCCCCTGTGGTGCAGAAGTGGCCAGAGATGGTACATAAATGAGTGTGGCTGTATTCTGATAAAACATTTAATTTCAAAAACAGGCATCAGGCCATGTTTGGCCTGTGGGCCAGTTTGCTGACTCCTGATGTACAGGATAATCCTGGGTCACCATCATTAAATATAAAATTAATTTCTTTGTAGTAGCAGTAAATGGCTCGTTTTTGTTTAAAACCTTATAGAGATCGTAGAGAATTAGAACACCTGGATTTAGAGTTGGTTGTAGAATAATGGTCAAGAGAGTGAGAACATGAGTCCAATCTCTGCCACTTAATGCTGTGCGACTTGGGTTAAGTCTTTGACCACGCTGGGCTTTTGTTTCCCAGCTAGAAATGAGGATAATACCTTATATCCTTAAAAACCAGACTCTGGTAACAGCTGCAAACACTCTGGACAAATAGAAGTTATTGCTTACAACCGGCTCCCTCTTGTGTTTAGACAATCTCTGGCCAGGACTGGGGTGAGAGATCTGAACTCATCAAATGTCCCAACAACTAGCTCCAGCTGGTTTAAGTTAGTCCCAGCATCTCCTGTGCAGTTAGATGCTCAACCAATCACCTGGGAGGCATCCCAGAACCCTCTCCCCCTGCTGAATCCTGACATCAGTTAACAAAACCTGTTAGTTCTGCCACCTAGATCTCTCTCTTTCCTTTCATTTCATTCCTACTGCCACGGCCCGACATTTTGCTTGCTTTATGACAGTAGTGCCCTACTGCGTGTCCTGATGGCAGTCTCAGCACCTTGCTATCCACTCTTACATTTTGGCCAGACTGACTTTTTTCAAACAGAAACCCCCTCACCCTCCAAACCTATTCTCAGGATATTTTTCCAGCTCCTATGGCTTGAAGTGTAAAATCTGACCTCTTTTACATGGCATACAGTGCCCTAAAGACTGATTGACTCTACATCCTTGACCAACCCTTCTATTGCTCATCCCAGCTACACTCTATGCTCTACCATAATGAACCACATGTGGTTTCCTGGAGAGTCTCTATGCCTTAATGTCTGTGGGCCTGAGCATATGACTTTCCTACTGCCTGAAGTCCTCCTTCCCCAGTTTCCGGCATGGCCTGCTTCCTTATTTTCTTTGCATTTCTGCTCACAAGTCACCCTCTCAGAGAGGCCTTCCCTGACCACCGTCTCCCCAGTCTCTGTGCCCTTTATCATTTATTCTTCATAACATTCCTACCTCTGATAGAATGGACATTTTTAAGTCTGTTTAGTGTCCATCTCCCCCATTGCAACACAGACTCTAAGAGAGTAGGACCTTTGTTCTTATTTCTTAATCTCCAGTTCCCATAACAGTGGCTGGCATGTGGTAAGCACTCAACCAAGAGTTGCTGAATAAACACATTTTGGTGAATGTTCCCACTGCCTGGAATGCCCTCCCCTAACTCATCAGCCCCACAAACTCTTATTTAGACACAAAGTCTCAGCTTAAAGACAACCGCTTCTCTGCAGCCCTGCCTGACTCTCCCAAAGAAACTCAGATACACCTTCTCAAAGCTCTCCGTGTACTGTGCACATGTCTCCACTACAGCTGTCATCTTATGGACTAGACCGACGCCTGTCTGCCTCTCAGGCACAACTCAAATTGCAAGCTCCTTGAGGACAGGACTGTATCTCTTCCTTTTTATATCCCCAGCGGGTCCAGAGTAGGTGTTCAAGAAATGCTTACTAAATGAATACATCAAGTCTAAAAAGAGCTTTTCTCTGCACAAATATAACTGACCCACGAATGGACCTGGACTTCACTAACTCATTGGTTAGAGCCTGGCGCTAAATTCACTAAACTTGCTAACACTCACAGGAACAGTGACAAACGCACAAAAACAAGAATAGTTCTTTTTGAAATGAACACTTACCCATAATCTTCTAAGGCACATCCCAGCATAAGAAAAGTCAGCCCAATAGCCCCACTGAAGGATAATGCCACAAGAGCTGTGAAAAATAAAACCAAGAGTTAAAAGGTCCCAATCAGTGGTTGCCAGGGACCTGGGAGAAGAGGGGAGGAATGGGAGTGCCTACTAATGGGTATGGAGTTTCTTCTGGGGCGGGGGCGGTGTGTGTGAAATGTTCTGGAATTAAATGGTAGCAACGGTTGCACAAACTTGTGAATAAACTAAAAACCATAGAATGTTCCACTTTTAAAAGGTTAATTTTATGGTATGTGAGTTATATCTTAAACAAAAACATTCACTTAAAGAAGTAAAAGGTTCCCAATTTACACAAATGTAGTTATTTCATTAGTTGACATCACATTTGGCTAGCAAATGACTGCCTGTGTCCACCACTTTAAAATCACTAGGTGAGAAAGGTCTCAAGCATTTTCCAACCCCTATCTAATATATAAATTCCCTCTATTTGTCACAAGAGGCCAACCAGCTTGTCTGCACAACTCCAGTGAAGAGAACTCACTACTGCCTGAGGCATATCATTTCCTTCTGATAGTATCTAAATGCTGAAAATCCTTTCTTCAAATTATATCCAAAACTGCCTCACTGTAATATATATATGCCCTTTGATCATTCTGTCTCTCCCAACCCCAGTACTTCAAGTATTTGAAGCCTACTTTCATGTTTTCATACAAAATGACTCCCAAGTAGTATCCACCAAATAAAATATTTATTCCCTGCATCTGTTCAACACTAATCGCTGAGGGGGTAGGAACGTTATTTGTCCTTGTCATGCTGCTGAGTGGGAGACAGAGTATCAAGGTTGTTAAAAAAAATCCTGAGCTCTGAGTCACCAACATGGGTTCAAATCTCAACATTGCCACCAACTGGCTGTGTGACCTTGGAGAGAAACTGAACCTCTTTCAATCAAATTTCTCACCTATAAAATGGGAATAATGGTGCCACCTTATCATGCAGCCTATGAGAAGTAAAGGGGATAATCCATGTAAAGTGTTTGGCAAAAAGAAGGTGTTCCATAAATAAATGCTGACTGATGAAGGTACTTGCTCATTTTAGCAATATTCTTTGCTAAAGGTATAAATTCAAAGCACCAGACACAATTTAGCCAAATTTTCTTCTGAAAAAAAATCCCTAATACTCACAGTCATTCACTAAATTAATTAACATTTTGATTGCTTCCTTTTACTTTAAGAGATTTAGGGAGACTGTTTTATAGGAAGATGCGAAGGTGCTTTTTAAAAACATCTGGAAGTATATAGACGTTAGGGCACAAGACAAGACTGCCAATTTTAATTTTTGTACTCTTCCATGTCGTACATGTCACTTTTTAAAGAAAAACGTACAAAAGGAACTTTTCGCATATTGTTTCATTACAGATGGTCTTTTCTGGGTTGGCACTATCCCTTCCCTGTGCCTGACCTTTTGTATCACTCCCTTCTTCAAAGCTAGGAACCAGAGACCTCTTCTTTCCGGTCTGTGACACCCATCTCTCAAGGTTCACAAATGTATCTCCAGTTGATTGATTCTTTTTTCTTTTTGGGGGGAATCAACATCCTCTGCCATATTTTAAAGCTGGAGCTAACAAGGAATCCAACTTCATTTCTTTAGACTGTCCTTCTGCTGAGATATTGCGTTTGACCCAAAGTTCCCTAGTATCCCGAGGGCCCAGCCACATCTGATGCTGCAGCCCAGAACAGGTCCTGGGACCTAGGCCTGCACCTCCAACTCCAATCTGGACTTCTCTGCCCAGGTAGCCAACAAGGACCTCAAAGTCGACATGTATAAAACCCAAACATCCCACCCTCTCCTTCCAAACACATTCTTCCCTTTAAGTTCTATCCTGAAAGACCAACGAACACTATCGTCACCTTCTGTCTTACAGAAGATCACCAAGTTAAGGTGACTCAACCTCCCAGGTGTCACTCAAAACCACCTGTATACACTGAATGAGCGTGTTCCCTCCCCAAATTCATGTTAAATCCTCCTGCCAATGTGATGGTACTTAAAGCTTTTGGGAGGTGATTAGGTGATGAAGGTGGGACCCTCATGGATGGGATTAGTGCCTTCATAAATGATACTCCAGAGCTCCCTTGCCCTGTCTGCCATGTGAGGACACAGTGAGATGTCTATGAACCAGGAAGCAGACATTCACCAGACCCTGCATCTGTTGGCACCTTGATCTTGGACTTGTCAGTCTCCAGAATTGAGAAACAAATGTTTGCTCCGTAAGCCATCCAGTTTCCGATATTTTTGTTAGAGCGGCCCTAAAGGACTAAGATACCCACCCTCTTCTCTTGAACCCTCTACTACTGCCCTGGTGCATGCCCTCACCATCTCATGCCTGCCTCCAACCTTGATTCTTCCGATCCATCTTCCACACAGCAGCAGCAGACAGCAATCTCTCAAATACACAACGCTGGTGTCACCCCTTCACAGCCACTTTCACAGCCTACGAGTTGATCCGGCACAATTCTCCCCACTTGGAAAAACTGTCCTTGCTCCCTCCTTAGCCAGGTGACGCCTTACTGATTTTTTTAGATTCAATTCAAGAACTGCCTTTTTCTCCCCAGAGCAGGGTTAAGTTATCCCATCTGTGTTAGTTTCCTGGGGCTGCCATTAACAACGTACTACAAACTGGACCATTAGAACCACAGAAGTTTATTTTCTCACACTTCTGGGGGCTTGACGTCTCTAATCAAGGTATTGGCAGGACCATGCTTCCTCTGAAGGCTCTAAGGAAGAATCTTTCCTTGCTTTTTCCTAACTCGTGGTGGTTGCTGGCAATCTTTGATGTTTCCTGGCTTCTAGCTGCCTCAGTCCAATTTTTGCCTCTGTCTCCATACAGTGTTCTCCCTGTGATTCCATGTGTAAATTCTGACCCCCCCCCTTTTTATAAAGACCCTAGTCATTGGATTAGGGCACACTCTAATCCAGTATCATCATCAAGTTAATGATAACATCTGCCAAGAGTCTATTCCCAAATAAGGTCACATTCACAGATACCGGAGAGTTAGAACTTGAACATACCTTTTGAGGGATACAATTTAATCCATAACACCATCTTTGTGCTCCTCCTGTTATCTAAGGACACCTTGGACACTTCAACAGTAATATAATCATTTCCAGTTCTGTCACCCAAAAATAACTTTTATCTTTTTATCCCAAGTCACAGGCATACAATGGTCCCTCAATCTGTAAGATAGTTCACCCCTTAGTGAAATATCTGTAGCTTCCTTCCCTTAGTCCTTTTCCATTTCATGGTCTTCCTTTTCACTACATCACAATTTCTAACACATTCACACATAAACAGTATCATTACTTGATAGTTTCTGGGCATGACTAAGCACAGCGCAGTCCAGTACTGGGATACTATCGGTCACCCCTTTTCTGCATTGTCTTCAAATGGACACGTTACACACTGGACACTGTCCAAGTAAATCACATTTACTAAACTGATGGTGAATATAAAAGTCAGCCAGAAATAATGATACAATGTGTCTGCTAATAGCTCACATACTCAGATAAATTTCAGAGTGCACACACATGCATGCAAATATATCGTATACATGTTTATAACAGATGTTGATTAACTAGGAAGATCTTTGGTTACCAATTCCAAAGATGGAAGTTAACTCCAACATAGAAACAAGTTACACTACTCTATTCAAACATCAGAAATCTCATGGTTTCCTACCAAAATAACAGGAAGCCTTCCAATAGCCTCTCCTACCGCTGCCATCCCCCACTTCTCTAAAGTCATACAGATAAGGGAAGCGGCGTTCTTGGTACCTCCTTTTTCAACTGCCCCTGTAGTTGAACACTCTCTGTACAAACACTACTTTCTTGTCTGTCCATAGATGAATAAACACTAAAGAAAGCAGCGATAACATTCCACCCAATCTATTCTCCACAATTATGAGAAATACAGCATTTCCGTGGGCTTTCTGTTGCCTGCAGTCAACTCTGCCCAACTAGGAAAACTCATCAGTACCGAAAGAATTAAGAACCCCGGGGCCGAGAAGACTGGAGACAATGGCTGCTCTAGAAGAAACTGGAAACTGCGGAGCGGCAGGAAGAGGGAGGAGAGGCGTCAGGGTGGACATGTCGGGAAATGGAAACCCAGTCCGTTTAAAACTGAGCAGAGATGGGGGCGGGGGTACGCTCCGAAGTACTGAGGAGCCTAGAGGTGATGCTCCTGGTCTACCCGGGTCTCCAAGAAGGGTACCGCTCCTGGCTCGCCTGGAGGGTCCCGGAGAGACCGGCAGGAGCGTGCAGACCAGTGAGGTTCCACCCGCATCCTGCGGGGCGAAGGAAGAGGGTGAGCGCCTCCTCCGCCCCCGGAGAGAAGGGGAGAGCGGCAGGCTTGGGGGAGGCCGTTCCCCGCCCACACGCTGAGAGCGCAACTCCAGGCTTAGCCCGGGACGGCGGCGACACCCCACCGCAGGACCAGCTACCTTTAACGCCCGCCATGTCTCCCGAGCTGGGGCCGCGGCTGCTTCCGGCTTCCTGCCACGGCCCGCCGGCCGCCCAGACCCGGCCCGGGGTCGCACCACGGGCCCCGGGCCCGCCCCTCCACGCAGAACCCCGCCCCTCCCGCAGAACCCCGCCCCTCCACGCAGAACCCCGCCCCTGCCGTTTCCGATCCTTCCCGCCCCGCCATACAAAGCACGCCCCTGCGGGTTCCGGCTCCTCCAGCCCCGCCCCCATAGCCCCGCCCCTGCTGGTCTCATCTCCGCCTGCCACGCGATGTAGAGCCCCGTCCCCTGCTCTTCCGAGACCCAATTGGCAGAGCCCCGCCCCTGCCTGTCCCATCTCGGCCAGCCCTGCCACGCAGAGCCCCGCCCCTTGCCTGTCGCGATTCCTACCTACCCAGCCACATAGAGCCCCGCCCCTGCTTGTCCAAGCCAGCCACGCAGAGCCGGGCCCTTGCGGGTCCTTGTGGGCTCCAAGTTTACTCCAACCACGCACAGCCCCGCCACTGCCAGTCCCGATTACTCCCTGACACGCCACTCAGAACCCCGCCCTGAGGGTCCCGATCGCCTTTTCCCCTCCACTCAGAGCCCCGTCCCTCTAGGTCCTAAGCCCACTCCGGCCACGCAAAGCCCCGCCCAGATCGTCCACAACTCCACCCCCGGCTCGCAGAGCTCCGCCTACCCCGTGATCCTGGTCCTGGGCTTGCCCCGGAAATGCACTCTCAGCCTGTAAACCGGGTCTTGTTCCCGGAGCCTTTCTCCCAGATCCTGAGCCCTACGCATAATCTCTTAACCAGCCCTACACCCATCCTTTTCAATCCGTCGGCTGGGGCCTCGGCTCCTCCGGGACCGCTGGGTGCGCGGGCCAAGACGCTCCAAGGCAGCCAAACCAGTGCAGGTCCTGAGCTACAGAGGCCCAGCAATCGCGGTTCCTGGCTGCAAGGAATTTCGGCCTTAGGGTGGAGACCGAGAAAATGGGGAGAGGGAAGGGGGGAAATTACAACCGGTAGCGAAGGGAAGGACACTCATTTACTGAGCAGCACTTTTCTCTGAGCCCCAAGATGCTTGTGTGCGTGTATGTGTGCGCGCGCGCGCCTGCCTGTCTGCGTTTACATGGCTGTGGCTGCAGCCGGTTTAGCTGGGGGTGGGAGCACCAGAGAACAAGTCCGTAGGAGACCTTTCTCCGAAGATGGACTTTCCTTGCTTAATATGAACTTTAGCACTTTTCAAACACTCGTTTTCTCTCTTACACCGTGGTTTATTTAGAGACACAAAGACCAATAACCTCTTGCTCCTGAAGCTTTCATGAACCTTTAAATAGTTATTCTTACACCTTGGGACCTCAAAGTCTGCAGGTAAATAAGACCAATTTAAACCTCAGAGGGCCATTTTGTATTTACTCTTCCTCACGGGAATAGAGAGTTTCTGTCTTGGTGGGGACAATCTGAAGGAGATCTTAAAAGCCATTTGATCCAAGTGCTTTATTTTACCTTAATGGAAAGAGGCTCAGAAAAGGTAGGGCTTGCCAGCTTTTTGGAAGAGGTTGGGTTACAGGCCACTTACGCCTCATTGTAGCCAGGAACTACTGCCCCCTTTCTATTGCTTTTTCTTAATTTTCAAAGAGACTGAAAGATAAAGGGGTTCCTTTGGCTGCTTGAGAAGTATAAATTCTCATCACCGCCACCTTTCAGGATCCCCATTAAGTTTACTTTTTCAAAACTGTACAGTCAAGTATTATTGTCTCAACCTGTTTACCTATGAGTACATTTTTCTAGCCCCTCCCATATCTCCTCATAGATGGAAGGTAGTTATTAAAAACATTGTGTTGCTAATACCTGGCTCATTGCAGACCCTTGCAGATCCAGAATTACATTGTACTCTACTTTGTAGCCTGCAATCTACTCAAGATCCTTCAGAATGTCTTTTTCCCGCTTTTGAGTATTACTCCTTTCTAACAGCAGTGAAAGTATTCAGGGGGAACTGCCTGTCAGCCATATGTTCCTTCACTATAATGCCAAGCCTGTGAGCTGTTCTAGCAAACTAACCAAACATGAGGAGGAGGTCCTGGGAACCTCTGATGTATAGCCAGTCCATCAGAAGTACAGGTAATAGCTTACCAGAGGGCAAGGTGTGGGGAGAGGGCACTGAGCTTCCAAGCCCTCTCTAGGTGTGTCCCCTCTACCCACATTCCCAGGTGTTCGCCAACTGGAAGCTCTCTGAACGCTGTCCTTTTGGGTTTTCATGGAGGCTTCATTACATAGGTACAATGGATTAAATCATTGGACATTGGCGATTGAGCCAACCGCCAGTCCCTCTCTCCTCCCCAGAGTTCATGAGGTAGGACTGAAAGTACCAATCCTCTAAAAATGTGGTTGGCTCAACTGGCAACCAGCCCTGATCCTTAGGCGATTTCCAAACATAATGAAATCTTTATCACTCTCTACATTTACGGAAATTCTAAGGGTTTGGGGAGCTATGAGCCAGGAGCTATAAGCCAGTGAAGACCAAATATATATACTTTGGTCATCTGAATGATCACATACATAAATCACAATATCAGTTCTCAACAAGGTTTCTGCCTACACCATCTGTCCTTTCCAGTTTACTAAACACTATGAAGAGAAAACATCTTTCCAGAAGCTCTAACCATCTCCTGAGAACATCTGCTTTCCTTTTGCCAGATGTTGCACTGAAAAATTGTTCTTCCACTTACCCATTCCATGTTTCATCAAGAATAAAAGAGTCCCCAAAAAAGTACATAAAACCTTAGAAGCTGAAACATACCCCTGATTTGGATGTATAAGATCCATGTCCTCTACCGTGCTGCCTAGGACTTCTTTAAATCGTCATATTCTCTCAGAACTACTTTAAATCGTCATATTCTCTCCTTGCATTCAGTTCTCTCACACTGTAGGTTATATTATCTCCACTTTACAGATGGGAAAACTGAGGCTCAAATAGGAACTAGTAAGTAAAGAAGCTGAGATAAAACTCAAAACTGTTCAACTCTAAAGTCAGACAGTGCGTATACTACTCCATATAAATCTGTTGTAGTAATTAGAAAAACAACAACCTCTTATGTTTAACAGGGAAATCAAATCCATTTGTTAATTTTGATTTTCCCTTACATTTCTGTTAGTATCTTGCATACAATTTACACAAAATATTGGTTGAATTAACAGGTAAGTTCACCATCCATAGTACCATCTCTCCCTATCCTAACATCTAGCCTCAAACCCCAGCTCTGGATAAATGTTTCCATGCTTCCGTTTCCTGAGGTGGGATTTACAAAACATGCCTCCCAGAATTTTTTGAGAATTAAATGAGAAAACAAATCTATATAACAGCACCTAGGGCAGTGCCTGCCAGATAGATGCAGTGGCATTATATCTATACTGGGGTAGGCTCCCTTTTTCACACAGCCATTCCCTTTACAAAACCTACAATTCAAATCTCTGCCATTTTAGGGAAACAGAACTCTTATCATTCCAAGGATATAGAAATAAGGGCCAAGGCTCAAGTTTCTTTTGATGCTTTTTTCTATTTGTGTTACTCCCTACAGCCAACTGGAGGTTTCGATATAATTCCAGCCCCAATACTGATCTGCAAGGATACACTTTGTTCTACAGATCATTAACAATATCTACTATTTAATGAGTACTCGATAATAGTTTATATACAGTTCCTAATGCCTCCATTGTAGGGCTACTACCAATATCCCTATTATACAGGTGATAGGATTAAGTCTTAGTTTAACAAAGTTGTTGAATATGACAGCCCTGAAGTAAAAAACCAGGATTTAAATGTAGTTTTCTGGTCTCAAACCAATACCATACCATTATGCCAAATCATGGTTTATTTTAGAAGAACCACAACCTATTTACTTGACCTAAACTTCCCCATAGATGTTTCCAGTAGGGAAACTGTCCTGTTGCTGTGATAACTGTTTATGGAATTTAGTGTTTGTGTTCAGTCCTTATACAATGGTGTCTCATCAGTGGCATTAGGATCCAACTTGAACATTCTTCCAGACAGAGACAGTAAAAGAATGATTCAAATGCTTTTCATTTGCAGCATGTGCTCCCAAATGAACATGCTGCTTCTATCCTTAAGAACTGAAATACAGTTGACCCTCGAACAACACAGGTTTGTACCATACAGGTCCATTTATACGTGGATGTTTTTCAGTAAATACAGTACAGTACGGTAAATGTATTTTCTCTTCCTTATGATTTTCTTAACATTTTCTTTTCTCTAGGTTATCTTACTGTAAGAATACAATATTCTCGAATACAGAACATTATACTGTATACAGTATATATATGTATACATGTATATGTGTCAATTAACTTTATGTTATCATTTATATGAAGTCACTCAACTTTATGTTATCATTGAGGCTCCTAGTCAACAGTAGGCTATTACTAACTAAGCTTTGGAGGAATCAAAAGTTATACATGGATTTTTGACTACATGTGGGGTCAGAAACCCTAATCCCTGCATTTTTCAAGGGTCAGTCCTGTTTACTATGACAAAGTCCCAGACTTCCAAGATCAATTTCTTTGCCTCAGCATACAAACGCAGCTTTGAAAATTCATTCATATTCTATCCAGGAGACCAGGATTTCTATGCCAATTCTTTTTGAAACATAGTTTTCAAAAAGCATGATCATGTGTGTGTGTGTGTGTGTGTGTGTAGGGGAAAGGGTGGTAGTGGAGGTGGTTAATGTATAAATCCAGAAATCCAGAAATACAGCAAATGTATTAAATGTTTTCATGCTCTTTTCCCGTTAATTTTCTAAAAAGCGAATCATGTCAGAAGGTATAACGCAAACCTGTCATTATATTCCCAAATATAACTTAGGTTATATTTAGTCCAAAAATAACTTAGGTTTCTACAAATATTTTTGAGCCTTTTAATATACATTACAAATATTTTAGACCAATCACATTTTGTTGTGTGTAACTTATTTACAAAACAAAAAATATATTACAATAACATGAATGAAACAGTGAATCTGATCAACAACAAGCTTTGTCACAACCAGATATTTAAAAGGAATGCAAAAATCTGTTGGTCTGCATATGTTAAGAGTTTTGAGATAAATAGGGGTCCAGAATTATAATGTATCTGGAAAAGAGATGAGGGAAATCCCAAATTTATTAAGTTAGGTAAGATTCTTTCTCATTGCTAATTACATAATGTTTAATGATGTTTTAAACTGTGAATACTGATGAATTATCCAAACATGATACAAAGCTAATAGAGTTCTATCATTTCAAAATGTACGTGACATTCACATAATATCCTTTTAATTATTATCATTATATACTGTAGTTCACACAATATCTACAAATGTGAATGAGAAAAAAAAAACCAGGTCACAGCAACATGTCTCACATTCCAATTTTAAATAAGACAAGCACATACTGGTTCAAACATTATTTCATAATACGTTAATAAATAACACCTAGTTTGTTATGGTTACCTTGATGGTTTACAGCTGTATATTTAAAAGGAGAACATTTTCTGTGAGTTTCACATTGTCAGTAAAGGGTAAAATAAATAATAAATATTTATAACAAAAAAAAAGGAAAGGGAGGAAGAGAAAGAAAGCAAGCAAGCAAGAAAAAAAGAGAGAGAGATTTTTATACAGAACATGAAGTATTTTTGACATGCTGCTTTTCTGGTACAGTTTGCCACAAGAAAATTAAAATAGGAACAAAAAATGATTGTCTTTTAAAAACAACTTTTGAAAGCTTTTCACCATATTGAGCATGAACCTTTTAAGATTAGCATGGAAATCTTTTTGCCCATCTGCTTTGCATATATATATACTATGCACATCATGGATGTGCACACCAAAAGAGATCCCCCTCAAGTCACGGGATGGCAACTGCTGACCCCTCAAAATGAGGAACAGCCAAAACACTGAAGTGCAAACCAACCAGTGTGAAGTCTGCAAAGGTTTCATTCTTACTTTGCTTTCACAGATGTCCCTGCATGAATGTTGTTCCTGTAGACCCCCGACTACTTTTAAAACACTAACCCCCACTGGAATAATCCAAGGGATCCAGTGTCAACAGGTGGGGAGGAGAACATGGTCCCTCCAAGCAAATCCTGACCAGCCATCTGACTCGGTCCGGTCCGAAGGTGAGCACAGCTCTCCCACTCCAACTGCACCTGTCTCGTCACTGGTGTTGTGTTGTTTTCTACTCTCTTACCACAACCACTCACAAAACTAGAGGACAGGGACTCCTTACTAGACACTGGTCCTGATACGTTGTGGTGTGCCAAACTGCTTTACAACCTGTTTCCAGCTAAAAATATTTTCTTGGCTAAGCAAAAGGAAGAGCATGAAGCCTTATGACAAAATGATAAGTTTCTTCCAAATCATGTTTAGAGTTGAAGTTACGTCCTTAAGACATTTTCTTTAAGCAACTACAGTTTTCTAGGGAGAGGAAGGTAGCAGCCCAACTTTCTGACCAGGAACAAATATTTCTCTCTCCACAGAGTCCCTGTTTTCTTCAGTCAGCATTTGCACTAATTTTTAGCTTATCCAGGGTTGGCAATCACTGGATTGTAATACAATCACTTCCCACAATTTACATTGTCCTCTTGACCCAAAGACGTATACAGTATTATGCTAAAGACCATTGTAAATTTCCACAAAAATAAAATACTTGGTGGTTGTGTTCCTAAAGTCAATGTAAAGCCATGGCTTTAATGACATCTTTCCAAGAAAATCTAAAAACCATTAGTTAAAATCCACCATGTACTTCTATTATCATAGCTTTTGCTCATTAATCCTATTCTCAGACAATGAGATGGGTGTTATGCCTTTGGTGGCCTCTGGTTTCCATTTCCCCACAAAATGCTGAGTCTGCCCCCCAAAGGGCAGGCTGGAATGTAGGAACTCCACAAGGTCCTCTCACTAAAAGTTCCTTCCCTGCTCTGGACCTTTAATGGTGGGGACTTGAGGAAATAAACATCCACATTCCTTATCAATGAGTAATTAATTCACGAGTAATTTAACAGTTTAGTACTGGATACATGTTACTGGAGTTTTTGGTTCACCTGTGAAAACTTCAGAACTGTGACACACACTAAGCATTAGCACAGGTCTGCAGCAGAAATGGAAAAGCTCAAAAACTAATACAAGGGCTTTTGACCTTGGTTTTCAAACTCAGACCAGGCATCATTGAGCTCCATAAAAATCATCTTTGCATATTGTTCATAGGGTTGCCCAGTAGCCTGTAGAAAAAAGAAAAAAGAACAGCAAAACACATTAGATACTACAGACTGAAATTTTATTTGTATTAAAATTTTCACTGCTAATATGTGGGCTCTAAGTAATTGAAATGTTTTTCTATTAGGCCATTTCTTATTTTATAGCTCACTCTATGTGATCCTAATTATTATAACCTCCCCAAAACTCTCTCCCCTTAGAAATTCACATATGGTGGCTCAGTCTGTTAAGCGTCCGACTCTTGATTTCAGCTCAGGTCATGACCTCATCGTTCGTGAGATCAAGCTCTGCATTGAGCTCTATGCTGACAGTGTGGAGCTTGCCGGGGATTCGCTCTCTCTCTCCCTCTCTGCCACTCCCTCGCTCATGTGTGTGCATTCTCTCTCTCTCTCTCTCTCTCTCTCTCTCTCTCAAAAATAAATAAATAAACTTTATTTAAAAATTGGAAAAAAAAACTAGTCAGTGATAAATCATATACCTAGGGAAAGCCCTCCCATTCCATTATTGTAATATATAGTTTAATTTCTTCTCTTGCTTCATAAAGTATAACTATTTGTTAAAAAACTTGATGTTAGCCCATGGACTTTATCATTTAAATGGCCTAATAACCAGAAAATTGAGAGTATAATGTTTTAATACATGGTCATAAGCTAATGAAATAAGGAGCAGAGAAGTGCTATACCAGGGCAGATCATACTCACTTTATCTGGGTGCACCACCAGCACAGCCTTCCTGTATACCTTTTTCACCTGCTCAGGTGTTACCAGGTCAGCCATGCCAACTGGTTTCCACTTGGTCTCCCCAGCCCACAACACAGTGTGCATCGTGGACAGAAGTGCTCTGATATTTCTCTCTTTACCTTCAATCCATTCCAGAATCTGTAAACGCAGAGGGAATTAGGAAATAGAAATGTTTTCAAGTCCCTAAGGTCTCCACTTAGTCTCTGGAAATGGCTTCTGCCCCAACAACATTAACCACATGGGGCACTGTGCATGCTCCAAGCTGTTTTCTCTACCTAGGATAATTTTTCACCTCCTACCTTGGTTTTCCTGTTAACCCTTCATCATCCTTTAAAAGCCTGCTCAGGAATTTCATACCATTTGCCTTTGAGAGCTTGAATCCCTTCCTCTCTACCCCACCCCAGAGTTAATCTCACTCCTAAAGCATGAACTCCATGGGGGCACAGACCATGTCCATTTTGGTCTCTGCTATCTGCCTCTGTCTGGTATAGTATCTGGCACACACACACTAAATAAATATCCCGGTGGGGGGGGGGGATTTCCCTGGGCTAATCCCTTAAACATGTTTCTATCTTAATATGTGCTGTGTTTTATCATAATCACCCGTGTGTGTGTTTTTCCTTGCCATTAGGCAGAGCTGTTTGAGAAGAGGTATTGTTTCTTACCAAGACTATAACTCAGGAGACAAATAACATGACTGCTTCAAAATACAGCTTTAAAAGAAAACTCGAAAACTGTTAAATGAATTAACCCAAGTAGTAATATGAATGTTCACAGTTTGAGTCTTCTCAGGTTGCACAAATGAGGTGATTAAGTTGAAGGGTTTATAAGAACACACCAGCATTTAGCACATAGTAGGAGGTCAGTGTGTACGTTGGTGAATGAATGGTTTAGCCAAGGTTAATAATGCCTACTCTCCCAAGCAACTAAATACCATGTACCAACTAAACAACCGAGCATCATTTAAAAGACATAAACTATTTTCTTCCATAGAAAAAACTGTCAGAGTTTGCCTAGTGAACAAATGTTGTCAAGATGGAGCACAGAGCTTTGGAAGAAATAGAAAGTCTCGGTAGTGTTACATGAAGCAAAAAGTAAATGCAAACCAAGGATCCTATATTGTATTCAAAAGAGAATCTAAGAATCTATGTATCCTTCACAAATGTTCAAATCTGTCTGGAAATATGTTACATTTTTTCAAAATGTGTAAGATGGACTGGCTGTGCTAGTCCTGGTTTTGGAAACCCTTTAATGCGGTAACAGATTAGAGCCCCATCTCCCAGTTCATTCTGGCATCAGCATACTTAGTACTTTGTCACATAGGAATTCAACCTCTCCGTCTGTCACAAACATTCCAATTCTCTTGATCTTTACAAAAACTCTTCCACTACCTCACATAATACATCCACATAATGAAACCACTCTTTTCTTTCCAAGCTAAACTGGGAGTAGCTGGTTGGCAAATCTTTTTTAATGGGGAAATATTCTTTTTTCCGCAAATCCAATCTTAACCTAGACTTCTAGAATCAAAACAGATAAAAGTAGAACTGCTCTGGCTGAAAGTGGATGGAGGGAAGCAGTGAGGAAGCTGGGAACCAGGAACACTGAAGGCTCCATACCCATAGCCTTGTCACAGGACTTTTTCACACAGAATAATCACCCTGGGGCAGGAGCTCACACACCTTTAATTTCTCAGGATCCATTTCCTTAGCCATTTCTTCCTTTCTCATCTCAGCTATTGTTCGAGGCCCCTTTTTGTCTTTGTGTGCATTGAAACCTTGACCAGAAAGTAGGTCTTCAAAGTCAGCTGCTTTTTGTTTCCCTTCTGCAATATAAGTTTTAAAAAGAAATCATTATAGTCTCTACTCTTAAACATAAAATCATATCACCTCATAATACTTAAGAGTCTTCAAGGTGCTTTCACATATATTAATCTTCTTATACTTAACCCAATGAGTAGGGTATGAGACTGTCATGCCCATTTGGCAGATGAGGAAAATGAGGCTTGAAGAACCTCAGAGATTTTTCCAGAATCATATGCCATATCCACAGCAAAGCTAGAACTCAAGGCTGGATTATTACAGTAAATCCAACTCCATAACACCATTTCCACCATATCATCTTTTTATAGCTGAAAATACTCATGATGCACCCCCACCCCACCCACCCCAGTTATACAACTAGTTAGTATCAGTGATGGGACTAACACTGGGTTTTGGTACTTGAAGTCCACGGATGCCACCACTTTCCTGACCATGCCCAGTTCTACCCACTGACAGCTCTAGCCCATCATACCGCTCTTTTCCTCCAAGTCTGGCTGTGGCCTCACAGTCTTTCTCAATGTTTAGAGAGGCAGCCTAGCTTGATGGCAAAGAGCAAAGTCTCTATAGCTGGACTCCCCAGGCTTGAATTACAAGCCTGGACTCTCCAGGCTTGAATTACACTTATCAGCAGTGGGACCTTGGGGCAAGTTACTTATTATCCTCCGGCCTCAATTTCCTCATCTGTAAAACAGGGATGGTGTTAACAATACTACTTACCTCACAGGGTTGTTGTAAGAATTGAGAAGTTAACATTTTCAGGAGTTTAGAATAGTGCCTGGTTATTTAAATGTTTATTAAATTAAAACAAAACAGAACCGAAGCACAGCAGTCCATGCTTGTCAATGCCCATCAACCAAAGTTGACATCTGGATTGAAAGCCATTTGCCATCTCTATACCGTAAGACGTTCTGGACACACACCCACACATGCACACACTAAATGCAAGTGCTCTGAGATGAGGGAATCTGCCTGTCTTGTTCACTTCCATAATTCCCAAAGTTTTCTACATTTAAGATGCTACATAAATATCTGCCGACTGCTGACAATTACCCTACATCTACTCAAAATAAAAATAGAGGGGGAGCCACAAGACTCTATGGAACTGTGCAAGCAATACCCATCGTGAACCAAAGAACAAACGTGATGTTACATATTCCCGGCAAAAGAGTCCCTGTCATGTTATTATTTTGAGAAGGTACCTGTGTCGAATCAAGTAGAGTGTGGCAGTTAAGAGGAGGGGTTCTGGAGCTGAATTGCCTGGGTTCAAATCTTGGTTCTGTCACTTACAAGCTGTATGGGTTTAAGAAATTACTTCATTTATCTCTGTCACAGATTCTTCATCTACAATGTGGAGTTGGTTTTGAAGATTATATGAAATAATGCGTGAAACTACTTAGAACAGCACCTGACATACAGCAAGCACTCAACGTTAGCTACAGTTACTAGAAAAAGTAGAATTTCCTTTTCCATGTTCTACAAAGAGAAAGGCCTGTTTCTTCACCATGCCCCTAAAGACTCAGCTCTTGAGTATGACCAAATCAATTGAGATGGGAAATATAACAGGACTTTTGACAAACTCAAATTTAACCATCGCTGCTATGCAAAATACAGTATTTTTTTACTTGTTACCAAGAATCCCATTCAAAAAAAAAAAAAGAAAAAAGAAGAGACTGAATCCTATCCAGAGTACTCTCTAGCCTTAGCTGTTGGCCCACTTTGTGTTCTTTTAACTTTCTTCTCAGAAGAGAGGAAAAAACCATGTAGGAAACCCAGTGATCTGAAACATCTGCCAACCAGAGCATAAGCAAGATAAATGTCCCAAGACATACACCCTCCTGTGATGAGGATCCAAGGGCAAATGTGAACACAGAGCTTACAAGGCTCCCAACCTTTCTCCTCTCCCCGCTCTTCCAAAGGAATAACAGCTTCAAGATCCAGCCGCTCCACCACTCACATCCATTCAGTATTCGTTTAGTGCTTATTGCACGCCAAGCCCTCAGCTAGGTGCTAATGATCACATGACACCACACCTGCTCTCCATCAGGGGTCAGTGTGGAAAGAGACAGACAAGTGCACTAGCCTAAGTCACAAAATGATGTGATGAGTGTCAAGAGCATGGTAAACCCAGGTGCTTCAAGCACAGAGTGGGAGGGAGGGATCCTGTTGTATCTCTACAACGAAAGATGGACTCAGAAAATACTGGAATTGTTTTCTGTCTCCTTCTTCAGGCATATATACAGGTAACATGACAACACAGGCTACCCTATAGTCAGGCTACACGCCATCACCCTTACCCAAATTAGCTGATCCTTTCCCACGTTCATTCTGCCCCCCAGGCACGGCCGAGAAGCTCACATTGTAGTTGGGTCGGTTCTGGGGAGAGGAGTGGGGCATGCTGGGCTGTGGCTTGGACTGTGTCTGCTGCCAGTTGTAGCCACCTCCCTGCTGCCACCCTCCACCCATAGGCTGCGGAGATGCCTTCTGCGGTGAGCTGAGAGGCGCAAATCCTCCACCCAGTCCAGTTGGTGTGGTGGGTTTGCTGGCAAAGGAAGAACTACCTATGGAAACAGAGAGAGAGAGAGAGAGAGAGAGAGAGAGAGGAATGCTGTTTTGAGTAACCTCTAGTTCTATGTCCCAAGTTTTTGTTTTCAGTGACTTTAGTGGAAATTACCTTGACTGATGGCACAATTAACCTTCCTAATAATTAAAGGAATTGCAGGCATATATTTCCTTTAATCCCCACTGTGATGTTTCTAGGTGTATATTAATAGCCCCATCTTTTTCTTCAGATATACAAACCGCAGTTCAGAGCAGCTGAGTGATTTTCTCTAAGTCACACAGCCAGCAGTGGCAGAACTGGGACTTGAATCCAAGTCTTGGACTCCAAGACAGAAAAGCCCTGTCTTTTCCCACACTGCCATGTCTCCTCTCCTTCCCACCTTATAAGCACATTCTATTTCTCACTGGGAAAAAAAAAAAAAAAATAACAACTACCGAATTGACAAGAAGAGAGAATAAAAGAAAATACATTCATTCATCAAGGTACTACTTAAACTTCAATGATCACGATTAATCATTGTTTGTTGTAAGTACAAACATGGTTAGTGCCCGTGAGTAAACAAAGATGTCTTGAAAATTCACAAGTAGGTTTCAATTTCACACTTCTTGCATTTCATTGCAGGAGTATAAACACAGCCAGCACTATGGCAACTTTGAACTGGGTAAAGGATCTTACTCAAGCTTTAAAAAAATGATTATTACTTTGTGCCAGGAATTTAAGTAGAATTCTGATTCCACAGTCTCCTAACTTTTAAGTACTCACTGCATTCGTGCTGGGCTGTTTCCAAAATACAAAGACCAACAGTGTCTTGTGTTTAAAGAGGTAAAATGAGAAACTGAAATGTGGTGATCTCTAGGAAGACTTTCGTGCACCAAACCCAAAGTAACAGTGATAATAAAATAACTAATATGCATGTACAAAATACTTTTGTGTCTATTACTTCCTTCAGTCTATACAACACTCTTAGGGAGGTAGGTAGTACTTACTGACCCCACTCTAAAAATGAGGAAATCCAAAGTTCAGAGAAGTTTCCTGACTTGCTCATGATCTAGTTAACGGAGCTGAGTCTTGACTATAGGCATCCTTCCTCCAAATGTCATGCTCATTTGCTGCACCCATAATCCCTAATTCCTCCCCAAATCTCTGAGCCTGTCACTACAATTTATCCCTTACCATCTCTTCTTTCTAGAGATCTCTCCCTTTACTTTGATCTGGGGCTCCTCCTTCTTTCCCCAGTGGGAATGCTGTATAATGGACCCTGCAACTTGGAGTCAATCTGAGTTTGAGTCTCAGCTTTATCACCCATTCATGCACATACTTATTCAACCATTCGTACATTCACTCATCAGTATTTACAGAGCATCTGTGTGCCATATAAAGTACTGGGCATTGGGAATATGGTCTATGGAGAATCCCTGCTCTTCCGAAGCTCAGTGAAAAAACTTCATCTCCTTGAGTCTCAGTTTCATTTGTAAAACCAGAACTACATCTATGTTACAGGTATACCATAAAGACACAAAGGCTATATGAATATATTTCACAAACCATGAATTAAGCAAATTAAGAGACATTATACATTATAATATAATGCAAGTTCATATGCCCAGAATACACTGAAACATCATAAGGGCTTAATAAATACTTGGTAACAGGAAAAGGTGACGACAGAAGCTCTGAGGCTTGGCATTGCCCCCTGTCAGTGCATAACTTAGCATGAAGCGTCTCTTCATGAGGACCTGGGCCCTCCTGCCAACAGCACATCAACATACACCTTAGGCTGGGTATTCATTCTGCACTGGAATTTCATTTTACAGTCTAAGGATGCTTACTATCTTCCTTCTGATATATATACATTATTTAATTAAATAAATATGGAAACTCCTAAACACTAAAAAAAAAGCTTCCTTATTCCCATTACACTGCCATTTATTCATTCATTTATAAAACACTATCGAACATCCTTCACACGCTAGGCTGCAGACACGGTGGTGAAAAGACACATGCAGATCCTGTTCTCGAGGGGTGTCAACATTGTAGGACTTTCGGATGCCCACTCTTCCAGAATCTTCTCTTCCCATGTTCAGAAATTTAATTTTTAATGCTACCGGAGCAGGGAACTGACAAAAATGCAAAGCAGCTGCTAAACCCAGAGGCCACTGCTATCCTCATTAAAAGCTACAGCAGTTGGTTATCAGCTGTGGTTGGGCATTACCATCACCTGGGGAGCTTCTAAAACTCCCTATATTCAGGCCACCGCCAGACCAATTAGATCAGAATGTCTATGGGAGGAACTAAGGCACTGCTGTATGGAACAGAATTGTTCAATGTGAAAACACCTTTAGGAGAAGGACACTGTCTTTTGTCTTTTCTGAACTGCAGCTATGTAATTTGGAAGTTTGATTTTAATCTTCAAAGCAACTGCCTAGGTGTCAAAAATTCTGGCTTGTAGCCCTGCTTATACACCTGTTCACTGTGTGGCTTTAGGAAACTCACTTAAGTTTCCTAAGTTACGTGACTTGAAACATGCAAGAATTTAGGAAACTAGTTTTCCCAGCGACTGTAAGAATTAATTACATTTCAAAAATGACAAAGAATTCCTGAACTCCTCCCAACAGGTTGGTTGTTGTAGTGATATGGGTGTCGCTATTCTGAAATTTTTGTCGTGTGGCAATTAATGTTGTTGAGATCCAGGGAAATGGAAAATACATATGTGGAAAAGGGCAAGGCAAAGGAGCGCCCTGTGTATTGGATAGGATTATATATGTAGCTATATCCACGCATCTCCTATCTCTATCTAGCTCCTGAAAGGCAGAGCAATGACTCCCACCCCAGTACCAATGAACACACTTAGTGCACAGATCCTGGTTTCCAAATATCATTCTCCACAAAAAGGAATAAGGATTCCTTGGGGAATGACTGATTCTAGGACTGGGGAGAAAACATTTCACAACAAGCCTAGAACATCTTGTGCCGTTAAGAAAGAAAGTTTTCAAAAAATGATGAACTTGAGTGAAAAGAACACAGAATCCAGAAAAAAGGAGGGGATTTCACAAACCAAACCAAATATTAGACATGAACATTAGAGAAAATAATGACAGTAATGAATCAAAAAAGAATCTATTAGGCCATTCTGATGAGAGAGAGAGAAAGAAAAGGAAATTTTTTTACAGTGTCAATTAATATATGTAGAAAGAAGGGAAGAATCAGAAAAATCACAATTCTGCAACCATTGTAGTAATAACTGCTTCAGGCAAGAATCATTAATGACTGCTAAAACCAGTAGCTAAATCAGATAGAGAATAGAATATTCTCATATAGGGTAGTCGCAAATTATCTCCTCCAGCTAACTCATCAATTACAAAGGGAAAAAATAATAACATTATGATAAAGAAGCCTGGCAGATACCCTTTTAGGGAAGTGATCAAAGTTAATACCAAACCTAAATTGAGACTTTCTCAACTGGCCTCTATCCTTCAAGGATCAATGTCATGAAAGGAAAAAAAAAAAAAAAAAAAGGCAAAGGAATGATTCCGGATTAAAGTTGCCTAAAATGACATGATGTCTAAATGCAAGATGTGATGCTGGATTTTTAAAAGGAACTTCCTATAAAGATCATCTCTTCAGAGAGGCCTTTCCACCTGATACCTGAAATAACACCCCAGGCCATCTATCACTCACCATCCCTCTCTGCTTTTTTTCTTTTATAGCACTTAGCACAGGGCTTAGGAGTGTGAGCTCCAGACCCAGACATCATGGTACTGAAAACCCATGACTCGGGAGTGTGACCTAATCGTTTGTGCCCCAGTTTCCTCATCATCTGCAAAATGAGGATAACAGTCTCTACTTCAAAAGATTATTGGGGGGTGGTGCCTGCGTGGCTCAGCTCGTTAAGCATCCAACTCTTGATTTTGGCTCAGGACATGATCTCACAGTTCATGAGTTCGAGCCCCACATCAGGCTTTGTGCTGACAGCATGGAGCCTGCTTGGGATTCTCTCTCTCCCTCTCTCTCTGCCCCTCCCCCTGCCTTGCTCTCATGCGTGTGCTTTCTCTCTCTCTCCTCTCTCTCTCAAAATAAACTTAGATTATTCAGGATAGGGGCACCTGGGTGGCTCAGTTGGTTAAGTGTCTAACTTCAGCTCAGGTCATGATCTCATAGTTCATGAGTTCGAGCCCTGCATCGGGCTCTATGTTGTCAACGCAGAGCCTGCTTCAGACCCTCTGTCCCCCTCTCTCTTTGCCCCTCCCCAACTTGTGCTTGCTCGCTCACTCTCTCTCTCTCTCAAAAATAAACAAACATTAAAAAAAAGATTATTGGGGAGACTAAATGAAACGTAAAACACTTAAAATAGTGTCTGGCACACAGTAAAGCCCCAATAAACATTAATTGTTATTTTTATTTGACATTATATCACATATTTATTCATTTACTATTTCATTCCTTTTCTAGAATATAAGCTTTAGGAAAGCAGGAATGTTGTTTTGGTTTTTCTTGTTTGGTTGGTTTTTATTAAGACAATGTTAACACACAGAAGGCACTTAGTAAATAATTGTGGAATGAATAAAAAAATGAACAGTGAATAAGATTTTATTTGAAGTAGAATTTCACCTGTTATTATTTTAAAATTTGAAACTTACATTAAGAAGGAAGAGAAAGGAAAAGGAGAGAAAGGAAAATGATTTTAAGAGTTATTAAAAGAAAAAACAATTCTAAAGAGGGCATGATGGAAGGTTAAGATTCCAATACAATTACTGGCAAAAATGGAGTCACGTTCTTATTCCCTTAAGACAATTTAGCTCTAAATGCCTCATAAGGGCTCTCTTGAGAATCTAAACTATCAATATGGCCAATTCAAAACTGTATGTGAGGGCTATCTCCACTCCCTTATTTAACTCTGCACTGCACGGAGAAGAAAGGAAAAAGGACGAAGAAAAGGTTTCATAATATGCTAGTCCAACAAGCTGTTCCTTGAAAAAAGGTTCCTTGGTGAGATAGATGAGAACCCTGCAAACTGTATGCTTTTGGGGAACCTCACCAAGAACAGGTACGCTCAGAAGTTTTTGCAATAATCCAAGTCCACAGAACTTAGCAACTTAGCGCTTCCAAAATCACTTGCTCATGGAACACTTATCCCTCAAAAATGATCAACATATGGTGAAAAACGCTTTGAGAATTCTATACAGAGTCTATTTTCTGTATGGAATTTTACAAACGAAGCAGAGAGCACTGTAGTCAGTGGAGAGAAGAGGGATGCCAGTGTGAGGATCTCAGGGGGAACATCACAGGAAGGCCTGTGCATGGCTGGCCCTATACATCACAAATCTATACGACTGGCCTCTTCTCTCAGCATTTCTGTACACATTCATTACCTTTGCTGTAGCCAAACTGTGTTGTTAGGTACTCCTGGAAGTTCTGACTGTACTCATGCTACTAAACTAAAATTAGGCACTGGAGAAACGATTTAATAGGGGTTAGTTCCAACCCAGTACTTGGGGCCTGTTTCCTTTTTTTTAAAAAGCCAGTCTCAGATTTTAGAGCATTGCTTAAGAATACGTACTATTCTAGGTCCCAGGTAACAATACCAGCTTGTTGTAACACCAAAGATTTAGATGTGAGGCTTTGAGCCATAAGTAAATGTTACTTATATCTTAACCTGCTGAGTTCATACCTAGAGTCCCAAGGTCAGCAAAAGGATCCAGAGTCTGCGGTTTGTTTTGATGCGTGGGCGTGCCATGCGAGGATCCTGTTGGGCTGGTGGCAGCTGACTTGCTTCCCATTCCAAAGCTTCCTGAAAAGGAAATAAAATCATTGAAAATGAGTTAGTTGTCAGAGGCTGAATTCTGGAATTCAGAAATCCAGGGCTACTGCTCATTTTACCTCTTAGGGGAAATTAGGACAGGGTTTTGCAAAGATGTTACAAGTTGCTAGTGAGTAGTGGCCTGGAGCAGGGACAGGGAACAGAGGAGGTATATGTCATTTCCTAGCCATCCCTGCAAACTACTACATCCAATGTTTACCTCTCATCTCACCTGACTCCATTCTTTCCTCTGGGATTTGGAGTCAGGCCTGGCTCTGAATGCCACTTCCTAGCTGAGTAACTTTCGGCATGTTGCTTAACTTCTCTGAGCTTCAACATTTTCTCCTTGGTTAAATAAAGAAACAGCAACCGCTCCAAAAAGTTGCTGTGATAAGCATATAGTGTGTGTGTGTGTGTGTGTGTGTGTGTGTGTGTGTGTGTATGTGTGTTAACCCACACAGCATTGGAAATGCAATCACATGAAGATGGCTCTCAAGAAATACCATACTAGCCATGAGAAAGAGAATTTATTTATTACAGACAAATTCAGCCCTACAACAAACCCTCTGTTGAGAAAGACTATTCAGGGGCACCTAGGTGGCTCAGTTGGTTGAGCGCCGACTTTGGCTCAGGTCATGATCTTGCGGTTCATGGGTTCGAGTCCTGCATCAGGCTCTGTGCTGACAGCTCGGAGCCTGGAACCTGCTTTGGATTCTGTGTCTCCCTCTCTCCCTGCACCTCCCCCACTCACGCTCTGTCTGTGTGTGTCTCTCTCTCTCTCACTCAAAAATAAAATAAACATAAAATTTTTTTAAAAAAAGAAAGAAGACTATTCAGATTATTCAGTACCTACTCTATGCCAGAAAATTTCATATGAACTATTTCACTTATACAGGGGTGCCTGGGTGGCTCAGTTGGTTGCGCATCCGATTCTCGATTTTGGCTAGGTCATGATCCCAGGATTGTTGGATTGACCCCACATCGGGCTCCGCACTGAGCATGGAGCCTGCTTAAGATTCTCTCTCTTTCTCCCTCTGACCCCCCAGCCTCTCTCTTTCTTTCTCTTTAAAATAAAAAAAAATGTATATTAGAAAAAACATGTAGCTGTGTGGGACAAGAATTATAAACCCTATTTTATGGATTTAAAAAACAGAGGTTCAGGCTTATAAAAAAATCCAAGTGTCACTAAGTGGTTGAGTTAGCTGTATACCCAGATTTGTCTAATTCTATTGTCAAGACAGACATTCAGCAAATGAAACTGAGAATAGTTATAAATAATGTATAAAACACACTATTGTCATGCCATAAAGGCAGTGTGAAAACCTCCATGAGAATGTGAGTCTTTAGGAAATTACATAGGTGAGCTATATGATACTCTATAAGTACTCATTATAGCCTCAGTGAAGGATTATGCTTTAGCAGTTGGCTAAATACGCACAAAAATAACCTGTTGACTTTTACCTGGTTTGGTATGCCAATCCCAGCCTCCTGAAACATCTGGCTGAATGTTCACAGCAGGTGTACTAGACGCTGCAGAAGAAATGGGGAGAAGAGAAAGAATCGCAACAAAATAACTGAGAACCCACTTTTCTGAGTTCACACAAATAAATACTGTCCCTTCCATGAAGCCTGCGTGACCTGCCATGGTCCCACATGATTCATCTCCTTCTGGGCTCTCCAAACATTTTGCAATATTGATATCTTTGTGTCTCCATGTATGGTTACTTATGCGACAGTTTGTAGAACCCATATACTCTTTGTTACTCTTCCTTCTTTGGGTTACCTATATTTTACTTCCATCCACACTTCGAATTATAACTGCGCATATGTCTGTCTCCATTAAATTGTTAGCTCCTTGGCTAACAGCTCCTAAGGCAACAGTTAGCTCCTAAGGCAAGAACTATCTTATTCACTTTGTGTGTCCCACCTCTACATTTAACACAAAGTCAGTGGCCAATAAGAAAAGATGAAAAGAAACTTAAGCTCAATTTGTCTTAAGCTGGTATTAATAAGTGTAGGAGAGCCATGATCAGCTTAGAACTGAAATTTTGTTTTCTCCTCTGCTGTGACTGAACAAAGAAGGATGAGTCAGTCAGAACATGTATTGAGCAGCTATACATCATCCACCATGCTGGTGTCAGAGAGAGTCTACTGTCACTCAAAACAAATTTACTGCAGCTTCAAAAGAAATCATGCTGGCCCCTCTCAAAATTCCAAATGCAGGAATTAAAAGAAATGTTCAGCTACAAAGAATCAAGTATATTAGAGGAATACACATTGGTAGAGTAAGTTTTTTCTGAACCTATAAAATCCAAATAAGAAACAAGGTCCCATAAGAAAGAATTTATTTCTAAGGCATCTGTAGGTTCTGTCCATAAAATCAGTGGGTAAAATGCAAACATTAAACTTACATGGCAAATAGTATTAAACACACACACACACACACACACACACACACACCACACACACACACACACATGCACACACACACCCCACCACCACCAGAGCACCAAAATTAGCACTACCAACTCTTGTATTTGTCTGTACAAGACTTCTTGTACTTTCCCATCATTAAGTTGAAAAGAACATGTCCTTATCAGCCATAAGAGTTCTTCCCTTTCTATTCCTCTTCTACCATAGTAACCCACAAAAAATGTAATAGAAATCAAACAATTTCACTAACACTTGCTATTTAATTTCTTTAACTTCTGATCATAGTCTTATATTCAACTAGGATGTAGAAATAGGTGTTAGAACTCCAACTTTGTTACTAATCAAGCCCACAAATCTTTATGACCATCTACCATATGCAAGGCACCATACAAGGGAACAGAGAACTAAAAGACATTGTCCTCAAGAAATTTAAAATCTGTTGAAGATATAGGAATACACAAATGGAAAGGTAATTACCTAACACTTTCAATCTCTATTTTGCTTTTAATTATGGTTATTTACTTTCTATTCCACACTATGCCCCAAGTGATTGTTCTCTTCAGAGTAGATGTTCAATAAATATCTGTAGAACTCAAAGGCAGGAAGTATTTAAGGTGGGCAATTTGACCTCCTAATCTGACATCTGAGTCTGACCTATATGTTATCCTGTATGAAGATAATGCAACTGACCCGCTAACAGTGGAATAATTGTTTTTTTCAGGAAGGATAGTGGAAAATTCTTTTCAGTCTGGCATGACACAGGACAAAACAAGAAGTATAGCAGCAAAACAAAGAGGTGCTAACTGGCTTCGAGTGGGTGACAAACATCTTCTAACCAATTAACAAAAAACAGAGAACTGAGTCCAGAATTGTCATACTGAACTATGAACATCCATACCTATGGGACACAAAAGATAGTATCCTTATGAAAATAATAAGTTCAAAGTATTAAAGTCAGGAAAATACATAACCTTATTAACACTATCACTAACTATGTTTCAAAGAGACTTAGGAAAAAAATGAGTTAATTCATTTTATATTTACATATTATATGGTAAGATAGATAACATCTACTATGTACCAATAATTCTTCTAGGCACTAGTGAAGCATTAATGAACAAAACAAACTAAACTCCTTGCCTTTATGAGCTCATATTCTAGTGGGGAGAGATGGGAAACAAAAAAAGAAACAAAACATGTAAGTAAATTATTGAGGATTTTGGAAGTTGATCAATACAGCAGAAAGGAAAATCTAGAGTCCGGGCACAGGGATGAGTTGTGATATGAAATGGAGCAGTCAGAGTAGACCCCACTGAGAAGGTGCCAGGTGAGAAAGATCAAAGGAGGTGAAGAAGTTCATCACACCAATGCCTGGGGAAGAGGGGACAGCCGGTACAACAGCAAGAGGACAGTATGGCTGGAATGGAGAGGGCAAGAGGGAGGGGATATGGGTCACACCACTCAGGTCAAAAGCACATAGGGCCATAAAGGCCATCTAAGGACTCTAACTTTCATGCTGAGTGGCATAAAGATGCATTTTCAGCACAGCAATGACATGACTTACATTTTAAATAAGTGATCAAAAACAATAGGTTTAACCTCTATCCCTGCATCTTTCATTCCAAAGTAACCAGCTTCCAATCAGGAGATTCTCTTCAGTGGGAACTATTCAAGGGTGAGAGGTGAATTTCTTGTATGTTGTCCGGTGGACCCACTTCAAATAGTTTGAGATTTAAGACCAATTGGAAATCACCCACAAAAGTTATTCCTGGAATGAGTTCTCATGTTTAGTGACGTTAGAGTTTGACCAAAGTTGTACAATTCATCTTCTGTTTGTGTTTGCATGGCTTCCAAGAAGTCAAACTGATGACTAGACTGAATTCACCAGGCAAGCTCCTTCCACAAGATGCCTTCCACAGGACCTCACCTTCCAGGTTGAGGCCAGTACTGTTCCATAGCCTTCAACATCAGGTATAAGCTACAATTCTCTAGCTCAAAGTCATTTGTCCTCCACTTAAAGAGCTCCAGTTTTAATCAGAGTTACCTAAATGATACCCTTTTGCACTTACAAGTAGATATCAGAGAAATATAAAGTGGGCTTCACATGGGATTCAAAATTTTCTAGTGGTCACATCAAAAAAGATTTAAAAAAAACACTGATGGAATTAATTTTAATACATTTTATTTAACCCAATATAGTCAAAATATTATCTTCTGTGATCAATATGAAAATATTAATGATATTTTACATTCTTTTTTTGTACTAAGTTTTGAAACCTGGTGTGTATTTTATACCTAGAGAGCATTTAAAATCAGACTAGCCACATTTCATGTGCTCAAGATATCCCAGAGCTTTTAAAATATTAATGTAACTACTTTATGGGGGAAGGGAAGGGGAAAAAAATAGTTACAAACAAGAGGGAGGGAGGCAAACCATAAGAGACTCTTAAATACAGAGAACAAACTGAGGGTTGATGGGGGGTCAGGAGAGAGGGGAAATGGGTTATGGACACTGAGGAGGGCACTTGTTGGGATAAGCACTGGGTGTTGTATGTAAGCGATGAATCACAGGAATCTACCCCTAAAACCAAGAGCACACTGTATGTTAGCCAACTTGACAATAAATTATATTTTTAAAAAATAAAATAAAATAATAAACTTTTATCCATGGTAAAAAAAATGATTAAATTCTAATTGTTCAAATCCAGTGTCTACAATATGTTCTGCAACCATTCGAAGGCTATTAAAACTAACCTGTTTATTGATACTACTTTGGACTTCAATGTCCATATGGATTTAATTTAAGCAGGAGCTGTTGGTATTTTGCATGGGCACAGAGTGAGGCAGCAGAGTTGAGAAAAATATATATCACCCTGGGAATTAAGAGATAAAAGTTCTGGTATATTTTCTATTTTTAACTAGATACTTCATCTTAAGGAAGTCAATAGTTATCTGTCTCAGTATCTTTCTCTAAAATGAATAAAAATACTTGATCTACTTAGTTCAGAGGGTTGTGAGTTTTCTTTGTAAAGGTATCTAAAGATACCAATAATATTTCCCTCCCAAACATACCATCTTTTGACAGCCTGCTTTAAACAAATGTGTTTTCTTTCCTTTCTTTTGCAAAAATTATAGGCCTACACATTTCATTTTGAATTTAAATAGAATGATTGTATTCTGAAAAATAAAATAAAATGTTAACTTAATTGTTAATTTCCAAAAGAGAGGGGCGCCTGGGTGCCTCAGCTGGGTAAGTGTCTGACTTGGGCTCAGGTCATGATCTTGTGGTTCGTGGGTTCAAGCCCCATGTTGGGCTCTGTGCTGACAGCTCAGAGCCTGGACCCTGCTTCAGATTCTGTGTCTCCTTCTCTCTGCCCCTCCCCCACTTGTTGCGTTCTCTCTCTCTCTATCTCTCAAAAATAAAGAAACATTACAAAAATTTTTTAAAGAAAAAAAAAAGAGAGATGCATTATATAGGCTTCCCCAAACAAAATAAAACAAACACCTACTGGATGCTTTTACATCTGAGAACCTATTGTTATTTTGTGGAAAACTATGGTCCACTGAACACAATATAAAATATGTTCTTACCATGCACTGTAGGTGAAGGACTTCTTGTAGGCTGAAGAAAGGGGTCACTGGAAGCACTAGATGTGGTCAGAAAAGAACCCAGCAAATCCTGACTTGATGGTTTAGAAGGTGCTCCAAATGGGTCAAAGGTGGCACCTAGAAAAAAAAAAGGAAAAATGTGTTTCTTTGTCCTGTGAGTTCATTCATTCAATAAATATTCAAGAGCTGCCACTATTGCCAGGCCTTAGGCCAAATATTTGAAAAACTGGGATGAAGCTTGCATTCTGGGCTGCTCCACAGGCCCATCTTATCCTTAAAACTTCCTCCAGGGCCAACAATGGAACCTGAGGATTTTTGACCTCAGGAAGAATCCCATCTTTGTGGACAAAGGAGGACTGTAGATTTATCCATTGGAAGATCCGTCAACACTACAAATGAGGGCTTCTTGGGCCCTCCATAAGTGGCAAAACCATGTTTGGACCAAAGGAGATACCCAATGAATAAACTGTGCTTGTATTCAATAAATTAATGGACAAATACCAGGCAGGAGGGGTTTGCTATTAAGGTGAACATTAGAAAACCTCACTGACCAGGCTTTGCTTAGTTTTATGTTTTTAGTGGTCTTTGGCTCGCTTGAAAGTGAAAGAGAGGAGAAAATGAGTGTTGCTATGTAACTCAAATGCTGTTCCCAAAACACTGCCTCTCAATAACTTGCTAGAAACTAGATGCAGATTTAGTGAAGTGAGGACAAGTTTGTGAATATACTAAGAAGACTAGAACAAAGCCAGCAGCTGAGATCTCTGGCAACAACACAATAAAACTAATATTGTATCATTTCTTAGGGTTTACATTGCCTTTCATAAAAAATACTTCAGCTGATTCTCAGTCTCTCCCTATCACACAGTAGTATTATCTTCATTCTATAGACAGTGAAACTGAGGTTCAGAAAGCCAAGTCAATCAATATATCCAGCTTTAATTTCATTATCTACAACCTGAGGCACAGATTTAACTAATGTCTCTCAAAGATCCCTTCTAGCTCTGACACCAGAACATAACTATCTTCATGGGACTGTGATGAATTAAATAAAGTCACACAAGGTACATGGTCTTGAAACATGACTGAGTACTATGATAGTCTGGATCTTGCAGATTTTTCTTCCCTGACACCTTTAATTCACTGTGGTAAGAACTGGATAAAACGAAGCCAAATATAGAAGAAACAGCCTGGGATTCAGGGCACCAGGGTACCACCGTGGCTCCATCAATAACTAATGTAGGAGTTTGAGCCTCAGCAACCACATTCCAGGATTTTAAGACTCACTCTTACAAAGAATGCTTCCAACTGAACTACTTACTACAAATCAAGACCACCCAGAGCCTTCTGAGAACTGAAGGATTAGCTTGGGAAAGGAAGTCCCCGCAGATTACCATATGAGTGAAGAGTTGAGACATTTCTCTTTACTCTTCCTAATATGATGTCATCTTGGTTAATAGTGATATCAGGTAAGAAGGGGCAGCTAAAATGCTTAGTCATCTACTGTGTCTTGCAAATTTCAAAAAAAATTGCAGATGATTAGTCACAGGAAAGGTCAAGTCTGCAGCAATGAGCAGAATGAAGCTGAACCACGTGGGCACCAACTGGCAAGGGTTCATCTGCTACAGTCAGCTGTGTGGCTGGCATGAGTCCCTTAAATATATCTTGAGGTAACCAAGTACTCCCTTGCATAACCAAAGTGGATTTAGAAAATTACAGTTCCAGGAAGACATTACAGAAGAACTAAGAGCGAGCTCTCAAGTCAAATAGCCCAGTTTTGGACCCTGGCCTCACCAATGATTGGCCTTATAAATGTATGCTACTAATTTGACCCTAAACCTCCATTTCCTCAACTATAAATATAGGGATGGGGTGCCTGGTGGCTCAGAGGTTAAGTGTCTGGCTCTTGACTTCAGCTCACATCATGATCTCACAGTTCATGAGTTCAGCTCCACGTTGGGCTCGCAACTGACAGCACAGAACCTGCTTGGGATTCTCTCTCTCTGCCCCTCCCCCAGCTTGTGTGCTCTGTTTCTCTCTCTCTCAAAATAAATAAACAAACTTTAAAAAATAGGGATAATAAAAGCACCTAACTGCCAGATTTTTATAATAACTGAATCCATGTTTAGTGTTAAATTCCATGTTTGGCAAATAGTAAGTAGCCCACAAATATTAGCTGTTATTATTAGTAATAATTCATCAATCTACATCTCCAAGAAGAAGTAACTAAAGCAGCTCAGAGATTGAAGCTTTGGAGGAAAACAAACAAACAAACAAACAAAAAAAACAAAGAAAGGGCGAAGAGCTCAAATATTCACTCTTACACTGTCCTACCAAAATGGACATTTCCCCATTAACTGAAAACAGAGACCTCTAAGGGACTTTCAGGGAGACCAGAAAAGTCTAGCTTATTAGGAAAGTTCAATTCTACCTGCTTCACCCAAAGGTTCCAATTCAAAATTGAGAGGTTTAGTGTAACATGGAAAAAATTACCTTCTCCCACTCTTAGGGTTGGAGATGCAGAGGTGGAGGGGGCAGAGCGGCGTGGTGTCGACTGGGTAGACGCAGGTCCACTCGGATGAAACATGTCTTCCACCCCTGACTGTCCAGCCTGGGCAGCCCCCGCCGCACCTCCACCTCCAAACAGGTCACTCAGCAGTTCAGAATTAGTGGGAGGAGCCACTGGCGGAGAGAAGTTCTTACTCACTGCAGATCCTTCTAGACCCAGAAGGTCCACATCTTCAGGGGGTGGAGGGGCAGCTGGCTCCTGCTGCTTTTTGCTGGGCTTTTTAGCTCCATGCTGTTTGTCACCACTAGCATTGCCATGTGGACTGGAAAGGGTCAGCAGTTCATCATCCGATTGCTCACTTTCTGGATTCACTAGGGCAGCATGGTCCTCCTCACAGAATGATTTTTCCGATTTCTGATCTAAGGAAGGCCAATATGCCAATAAATAGTTAGTTACTGGCCCCAGCATTACTGATTTTTGTGAGTTAGAGTTGGTACATAACTCTGAAAGAGAGAGGCAGCAGCCCTGAGCAAACAATGCTCTCAGACCCTTACCAATAGAAAACTGCTGGATGTATTTCCCATCATCCAATCACCTTTTGTTGAGCAGCTGAGAGGCAGTATCGTGGAGCAGGGAAAAGCAGGAAGTCTGGAGCCAGACAGGCTGGGTTTGAATCCCAGCTCTAATTACTGGCTCTGTGACACTGAGAAAGTTACTTTACTTCTCTGTGCCTTGGTTTCCTCCTCAGCAAAATGGGGGTAACCAATAGTACCTAACTCCAATGGCTATGGTGAGAACTACATGAGATGATAAACAGAAAGTGTTCAGATCAATATTAAGTAGTACCTAAGTGTTTATGATTATGATTATCATCTTCCGGGTACTCTTCTAGATGCTTTGAAAAAAAGTCCCATAATTTCTTAATCCTTTGCTGATTCCTCTTTTTTTTTTTTTTTTTTTTTTCATGTGGCCTGCAGCCAAAAGCAAGGCCTTCCTCCCACAGTCAGGAGTAGAAGCCAACCACACACCTAACCAGTGAATAGCCACAGAGATTCCGCTCAGGATGGTCCCTATACCATCCTGGACGGCGATACATTCAGCATAAAGTGGGCAGCAGGGAAGAGGTCTCTTCTGGGGAAGGGATGGAGAGGCTGATGGGTGACTTTCCAGGCCCTCCTTGAGACAGATCCTTCAAGGAAACTTGGTTATTTAATGTTAGGTAGACCCACATTCTAAATCAAGGGCAGATCCACATCCCTAATTCCCGATTCTGAAATGCAAAAAGCTATGAAAAGGGAAAGGTTTCCCTAAGTCTGGAACAAATTTGGCTGGTGGAAAAATCTGACCAGAACTGATACGTACATATGTATACTCTTCATTTATCTCACCCAAAGTGATTATTTTTACATGTTTCACTGCGGAAACATTAATACGCTCCATTACAAGTTGTCTGAGATGCCGCTGGGGATGCTGAGTAATATACCATTTATATCCCATATCGCCTAAAATTAAAAAACTTTTGCATTCCTGAAATACTTCCGTGAAGTTCAGATAAGAAATTGTGCATTTCTGCTAAAACCTATTTCAGAGCCTACTAACAGGAATGACTTCTAAATTACTACAATGTCAGTGGAGAGGAAAAAGTGAAGTTTAATTAAAAGCCCTTATGTGAGGAAGGGAAGATGTAGGGGACTTGTTACTGGGGGAAACTGGGGAGTCAACCTGTTATCTAGATTTCACTGGGTTTTCCAATTTTTTTATGTTATTGGTCCCATTTCCCAGGAGGTAATTCCCTGAGCTCTTGAATGTCTACCCCTACCCTGACTCCCACAACTCCCACCTATCACCCTGGCTTCAGCCATCCCTCTGAGTTCCCATTTCCCAGGAGGAAATTCTGAAAGTAAGGCTTTTAATTCAAAGGAATTCTGTGAACTTTTTTTTTCACGAAACATGGAAAATTCCATAGGCAACAGGAATACTGTCTCATGTTCACACAGTGAAGAAAGGTCAACCAAGAAAACTCTAACCACAGCGTTGTCAAAGCTATTTTCCTACCCCTTTCTTACAGAAAGTCCTTACGATTCAATTCTACATTCAATCTTGCAGTTAACCTCAGCAAACTCTATAGCAAGGAGGCGAATGTGTATGGATAGAATGCCATTGCCAGTCTACTGATGGCAGCAATCTGAAGTGTTATGTTGGAGAGATTCTAAAAACATGTCCAGGTTTGGTGGAAAAGGATACTATGATTGAGACCAATTTTTGCCATGGCTGTTAAAGCATGTAGCAGAGACATATGGGCAAAGTATTTGCCTTTTCTGCACCAGGGGAAGCTTAGATCTGCCCTCCTAGTGGCGAGATCCCTCTGGGGGAAATGCCAGATTTTATATTTTCAGAATATGTACTCAAGGGCAGGAGATAGAGTCTTTTGTTAATTTGTGTGTCGGCAGCATAAAGGGAAATCCTAGAAAATATCACATTGATTCATAAGTCCAGGAAAGATGTAATGCAAAAGACAGCATAGAAAGAAAAGGTAGAATTCAGCTTTAAATGGCCTTTTACATCAGTCTAAGAGTATCCATGAAGTTCAAAGTAGAGAGGTAATTTCAAACTGCCTGATTTGAAAAAAGAATGAGCAGGGACGGTGTGAAGTAAGGAAGAACAGGGATGACTTCTAAATGCTTCTTTTTTTTGAAGCTGCTTTGAGAACAAACCATGTTTACAGAATCACCACATGACTTAAGTATCTAACCACGTAACTTAGAGAAATGCATAGAAGTACCTTGCCAACAGAGAGAGGAAAAGAAGCCACCTTGCCCAAAATGCCTGGGGTTGTCCGGAGGGATATCTATTGGAGCCTGTCCTGCAAGAGAAAAGGCCATGCAGCATCAATGAAATAGGAAATAAGTCAAAGTGATAATAACACAGAGGCTTTATCCTGAAAACAAAACCACCAGGTGACTCATACCTCCTAAGACCAGAGTTTCTTGATGCTCCTGGTGAGAAGAGAAGAGGATGCTGGGATTGACATCTTTCGTGCAGTAATGTTCCCATGGTGGGGTTAAGTCTATCACTTTGTCGTGGGGCTGTAGTTCTATATCTAGAGTCACCTGAAATAGCTGAGGATATTTTTCTGGTACATCACATGCGTCCAATTCAGGTCTAAATAGCAATTTAAAAGAAGATCAGTGAAAAACAATGGATCCAGCATGATGTTCAGCACAGACACCATTGTAGGTTGACTCAGGTTAACCCTAAGACTCATTTCTAGGGAAAAATCAATCACTAACCAGATAAGGTACTTTACTCTTCTGGCCTCACTAGAGGAAAGGGGAGAATAATAAGTACAACTAAAGAATTTGGATAGTACTACATATAAAAGCATGTTAGGAAGTAGGGCAATAGATCCAGCCAGTATGCCCAGGCAAGGCTAAATTAGTTGTTAGCATAGTGAGATAGTCCCCAGCTGCCACCCTGAGCTCTTGAATGTCTACCCTTACCCTGACTCCCACAACTCCCACCCATCACCCTGGCTTCAGCCATCCCTCTGAGTTCCCTAAACCACATTATAATAAAGCAACTAAGGTTCATTCTCTTGTACAGAAGGGTACCCTGCTTTAGTGCTATAGCCTGGCATCCTGTCTCAAGGGTCATTGCTCATATCATACCATTGATTAAACTGCCATCACTGTTGAAAAACACAAAGGGATACACAGATGCAAAGGGCCACAGTATTGATACTTTGTTTCCTCTTTGTTCAGTCTTTGTTCTCTCACATGGAATTTTAGACCTTTCTATTTGAAGTCTTTGATCCATTTGCACTCAAGACAAATTATACCCAACTGCAAGCTGTGAAATGCAACCAGGCTCTCTGTGTTGTTAAGCTACACTCAACAGTCCTGCAGCACAGAGCAAAGGAACCTTGGGTATTTGGCTTCCAGCATTTCCCAGCTGCTTATATTGAAAAGCGATTTCGGTCCAAGTAGCACTCACTTGGTGAACTTTAAAACTGTGGTTTCCAGTGGTATGAATCCAGTATGAAACTGAAGCTGGAATATCTGGGTGTTGGTCACCTACAAATACATGAGAGAAGCACGTGACAATCAACCAGGGAAAGGGGACTAACTGCATCAAGAAATTATACTTTGGGGAGCCATGCACCTTCAACTGTTTCTACATTGGAGCTTCTGTTTATAATGAACACTAAGTGACCTTCCCATTTGGAAATGGCCCAGCGTCATTTCTAACCGCTCATCTCCATGAACTCTGCTTTGGCAATCCATTGCCTCTTCCACTAATGTCCCATGTTCTTGCATACTGCCATACTTTGGCTCATTCCATTCCTTCTGTCCAGGATGCCCCTGCTGCAACCTAATGCACTCATCCTTCAACGGCCACCTTGAAAGTTCATATCCTCTCTGTAGCCACCAATGACTAAAGCAGACCACTCCCATTATAGTATCTCATCCTATCTCTACTATGTGAGTGGATATTTGTACATGTGGTGAATTTCTCCTGCTAGGCTGAGCTCTCTGAGGGCAGGGACAGTCTTATTCTTGTCAATCCTATACCCCTAAGGCAATGGCTGGCACAGAGCATGCACTTGGCAAATATTTGATGAATTAAAATACAATTACTTATAACATGATTCATAATATCCCAAAAGAGGCAATGACCAAAACGACCATCAACTGATTAAGAGATTAATAAAAAGTGATATAGCCACAATGGAATATTATTTGGCCATACGAAGGAATGAAGTACAGAGATACATGATACGACATGGATAAATTTCAGAAATATTATGCTAAGTGAAAGACACCAGCCACAAAGAACCACATATTGTATGAGATTCCATTTACATGAATGTCCAAAAGAGGCAAACCCTTAGAGACAGGGAGTAGATCAGTGGTTGCCCAGGGGATGGAAGAGGGGAGGGGCAATGGCCGATAATAGGTATAGGGTTTCTTTTGAGGATGATGATGTTCTGGAATGATATGGTGGTGCTGTATAACCTTTTGAAAATACTAAACATAACTGTATTGTACACATTGAAAGGGTGAATTTTATGTTATGTGAATGTTATTCTAATAAAACATTGAAAAACTATAATTACTTAATCCTACATCCTTAATACAAATATCTCCTCTCACACTGATCCAAATGGGACACTATACAAAAGGGCACGAGCTTCTAAATCTCAAGGTTTGGTACAAGTTCCAGAGCTGTCAGTTTCTGACAAAGTCATCATGCCAAGGCCTTTGGGCAAATCACATTCTCTCTGAGTCTCGTTCCCTATGAAATGAGGGAAACAGACATAAATAATCTTTAAAGGTTCTTTCTAATTCTAAAACCACAAGTCACTCAAGCCCAAAGTGATACAGAGAATATACTCTAAAATCCTCATATTAAGGGATGCCTGGCTGGCTCAGTCAGTAGAGCATGGAACTCTGTTGTTTTTAACTTTTATTTATTTATTTTGAGAGAGACTGAGTGTGAGCAGGGGAGGGGCAAAGAGAGAGGGAGACAGAGAATCCCAAGCAGGATCGATGCTGTCAGCGCAGAGCCTATCACAGGGCTCCATCCCATGAACCAAAATCAAGAGTCAGATGCTTAACTGACTGAGTCACCCAGGTGCTTCGAGCATGTAACTCTTGGTCTTGAGGTCATGAGCTCAAACTCCATGCTGGGCTTATGAGCTTATTTTTAAAATAAAATAAATAAAATAAAATAAAATAAAATAAAATACCCTATTGAAGGCTCAGAAGAGTTTATACCATGATTCTTCCTGAAACCATACCTTAGCCTGTAGTCGGCTCCCAATGGTTGACCTCAAGTGATACATGGAAACAACCACATCTCCTTGCACAGTGATGCTCAAGGGAATAAAGATTTTTCCATCTTGGACACGGTATTCTCTACAAACAGAGACAAAAATATACATTGAAAGAGTCCAATCCTGTATGATCACATAGGTATAGTCGTCTGTGGCTCAAGCCAAAGGATCTATTGCCCAAGACTGGGCCCAAGAACCATTTCCTATCTTAAGCAGAGTCAGGAGCACAGCCATGGGTGCAGACTGGTTCTGCCATAGGATGGTGTTGGTCTAATGGTAAACCCCGCCCCCCCTCTGTCCCATCTAGACTTCAGATAAATTGACTGCCCATCCCTACTCTGCAGATCTCATAATCCTCAAATACACTTAGCCCTGATATACTTGTTGTTTCCTAACTTTAAATTAATAGTAAAAGCAGAGACAGAGGGAACAAAAATGTCCAACCAAGATCAGTATAGAAACTGCAAAGCCATGCTCTGTGAGGGTCTTAGATACCAATTCCCAAATTCAACCTATTCCAAACTAACTTCATTTTATGTCACCATCTACTCCCTTCTCTCCATACCCCCTACCACCTCCTACTGGCACCTGCTTTTTATTTTGGATTCTGTAACTTCTTTCATTATATCACCATCTGCCTAGCTGCTCACCTAGAAACTAAGCATGCAGGTCCTCTGTCCCCACCACTGTCTTAACCCTCATAATTCATGTTAGTCCCTTAGCTTGTATTTCCATTTGAGAGGGAGCCATAGCATCCCTTGGTTTACTTATGCTTTTCTAGGATTGAACCTACATAGAACTTTTTTTTTTTAATATCAGCCTTTTCACAATGATGTATTCCTCATAGGAAGAATATAATTCAACCTAGATAAGAAATGAGCAATTCCTAAGAAGAAGTGAAGAAAAGTATCATGACCTACTTCATTCGTTCAAAATCTGCACAGGTCGTATATATTTTGGTTTCTCCAATCAGTACATCACAGTAAGGACGACATCCATTTCTCTGTTTGTTAAAAAAAGGGACTGGACTGACAGTGATGGACTTAATCGTGAGAGGCTTGAAATGAGGGCGGTAGGGCTTGTCTGCTAGGAGGTCACACATATAGCCCAGGTATCTGCAACAGAAGATTGACATTCTGTGGGTACCCAGCACACCAGACCAAAGAAGCAATCAATCTTGGCTATGAAGTCTATTCTTGTAAATTACTAACTTATAATAACAATTTACTGTGTTAAATTCTTAAACGTTAACTACCAAAAGAGAATGCAACCAACAATTTATGAAAGCTTTTATCTAGTGACACGACTGTATTTCCCCCCCAAAGAACTGGTAAAGGGGTAATTTATTAAATGAAAAAGGCTTATGGGAGCTTTATACTAACTTCACATTGGCATATCTGTTCCTATTTGATCTGCCAGGTTAAGTTTATCAGCTAAAAGCCGGCTTTGGAAAAATTTTAGAATTTATCATCAGAAGCACTTTTAACTCAAAAAAAGTAAGAAGGGGAAATTATATAAGAGAAAAGAAGGGGTGCCTGGGTGACTCAGTCAGTTAAGCGTCTGACTCTTGATTTTGGTTCAGGTCACGATCTCATGGTTCTTGGGATCAAGCCCCACGTCGGGCTCTGTGCTGATAGCACAGAGCCTGCTTGGGATTGTCTCTCCCTCTTTCTCTGTCCATCCCCCACTCACACTTTCTCTCAAAATAAATAAACATTGTTTTAAATAAATAAATAAGAAAAAAGAAGAAACTGCAAGTAACGGAAATATAATAAGTCAATTACCTAAAAAGGGTTTCCCTTTTCTTAAGTGCACAATACCAGTTAGAAATTGTGCCTACCCTGCATCTAGCTTACTTTACCTCCTGTGGGATGGCGACAGTCCGATTCCGGGTCGCTTTGCATATAACAATCGAACGGCTGGGCCAGGAGTAGAGTAGAGATTACAGAAAATGAACATAGCACCAACCAGAATTGACGATGCTGCCCTTCCATCCTGCCAAGGAAGATACATAAACCTGTCACAAACGTGGCCCAGTCAGCCACTCACCACAGAGAATGGCTGTACTTGCAGTTAAAAGAGGGAAGAGAGAATGGGGAGAATTCTTCTTAACAGAATGATTTTCAGTTCAAAATTATTCACCTGAGGGTGCCTGGGTGGCTCAGTCACTTAGGTGTCGACTCCTGATTTCAGCTCAGGTCATGATCTCGCAGTTCGTGGGATCAAGCCCTGCACTGAGCTCCGCCCTGACAACACAGAGCCTCCTTGGGATTCTCTCTCTCTCCCTCACTCTCTCTCAAAATAAATAAATAAACTTAAAATAAAATGTGTTCACTTGAAAACCAAACTCTGTCCCAAGCTCTTCAAATCACAAAGCAGCAAGGAAGGCTTATTCTTAGGGTAAAACTGACTCTCTACTAACCTAAGAAACCAAGCAACATAAATTTGAGCTGCATATATTTATGGGAAAATAGTCTAATCTTCAAAGTAACTTTGGACTCTTAGGATCAGAACTAGTAGTTGAGGTCTCTTGGTTGCAAGCCGGAGGTAGAGTTCACAGATTAGGCAAATACTGCTCTTTGGAATATGCTATGTATATATTTTACCCAAAGTATGTTTCTAGATTCATACAAAATAAAGAAGCTTCACATGATTCAACCACATTCAGTGGAGAAATGCATGTAACATTCCTAACAGATGGTGGCCCAGGCTCTTCTAGAACACTCTGAGTGACAGGAGGCTTGTTGCTACTTTGAAGAAACCAAGCCCAGCCCAGCTTACAAAGTTCTTCTTTATCCTGAATTATGTTGAGTTGAAGTCTATTCCACTCAATGATCCTCGTTTTTTCTTCTGTCAGGAAGGAGTAAACCTACTTCTTTCTTCCTGGGGTAGCCTTTCACATATCTGAAATACCCTCCCCTTCCACCAACTCTTTTATTTTCCAGGTTAAAGGTACACCCAATCTGTGACGGTTAATTTTATGTGTCAACTTGACTGGCCCGAGCGATGCTCAGACAGTTGGTAAAACATTACTAGAATTGTCTATGAGAGTGTTTCGAAAAGAGATCAGCATTCAGGGTGCCTGGGTGGCTCAATCAGTTAAGTGTCTGACTTCGGCTCGGATCACGATCTTGAAGTTTGTGGGTTCGAGCCCCACACAAGCTCTGTGCTGGCAGTGTGGAGCCTCCATGGGATTCTCTCTCTCTGCCCCTCCTCTGCTCATTCTCACTCTCTCACTCAAAAATAAAATAAACATTAAAAAAATTTTTTTAAGAGATCAGCGTTTGACTCTGAGTAAAAAAAGATGTACTCTCACCAATGTGCATGGGCATCACCTAATCTGTTGAGGGTCTGAATAGAACCAAAAAACAGAGAAAGGGTGAATTTTCTATCTTCTTGAACTGAGATGTCTACCTTCTTCCCTGGGACATCAGAGCCCCTGTTCTCAGGCCTTGGGCTCAGACTGAATTACATCACCAGCTTTTCTGGTTCTCTAGTTTGCAGACAGCAAATTGTGGGACTTCTCAGCTTCTGTAACTGTGTGAACCAATTCCTATAATAAATGCATTATATATTGGTTCTGTTTCTCTAAAGGACCCCAACTAATATATAATTTCTTTGATTCTTCCTCACTTGATATTCCATTTTAAGAAACATCATTTGGTGAAGTTTCTCTGAACAGACCCATTTTAAAACAACAACCTTAAATGTGCTACCCAGATGTGAAATGCAAAATATGAGGTGCACTCCAACCAACTAGAGAGGAAATACCGTCTCCTTTATTCTGGACACCATGCTTTTACTAACATAATCCTAGGCCAAACTAGTTTATATGCAGGCTAAGTCACACCCTAAGCTCTTATTGATTTTCCTATCTACTAAAACCCCTAGTTCTTTTTCAAATGATGTGTTAAGCTAAGAGACAAATATATTTAATCTTTTACAACAAGATTCAGGACTTCACATTTATCCTGTGTTTAATTTCACATTCTTAGTTTCCGTTAAACAACCAACCTGCAAAGGCTTTTAAAATCCAGATTCATTATACGACCCTCCCATTTCTGAGAAATATTGGAAGCTTGATCTTCACATCCTCATCACTGTTTTTAATTAAAAGGGCAACCAAACGCAACCTTCTCCTGGGAAGATGCTGATCCATTAATCACCTACCTTTGGAAGCAAGTACTGAGCCACGATCCAACTAGATGTATAATAACCTAGCCCAAATTTCTCTATCTTGATTATAGGAAATTGGGAAATACCTTGCAGGAATACAATAAGCTATCCCTACTAGTCTATTGGTCTTGTAAAAGTTCAGCTGTTTTGATATGCACATTCATAATGAACCAATGAAGACTCCTTTTTCCTAAGAGTTTAAAATCATCTGTGCAAAGATTTATATTAGACTTTTGCCTTAAAGTGCCACCAGGTTCACCAGCCTGTAACTTTCCAGGATCAACCTCCTCCGTATTTTGGAAAAACTCTCCTGTCTTTGTTTGCCTGGCACCTCTTCTTCCTGTTTCCTCATATTACATAAGGAATCCATGATTGCTTTTCCAAGTGCTCTCAGCATTCTGAGACATAATTTAAGTCTAGAGAGTGGATTATTTTTAAAGTACTGTGAGGCTCTTTTACTATCTCACTACCTATCAGCTCTGTCTTAATGATCATTGTTACTACTGTCCTAGCCTGACATTTGCTCCCCTGACAAAGAAAACAGAATAAAAGAGTTAAGATTATATCATGTGCCTCAAGCATTTATTATTGTCCTTATTTCAAGGACAGGTTTTTCCTTTTTTTAAAGACATTTTTCTTAATCTTAATTCTTTTAGATTTAGCCTTCCTGATTCATGGTTCTTGGATGTGTCCCCCTCCTTTTATCTACCATGCAAATCTTTTTAACAGTTTAATTAGTTTTTTACTAAAAGATGAGTATATGCTTATTATTTTTAATAAAACAGAAATATACATGACAAAAGTAAAACCTCCCATTTCCAGCTTCAATTCCATTTCCCAAAGACTTGGTGCAGATGTCTGACTCATGCGTACCCTTTTTCAGTGAGCTAGAGAGCAGCAATGGTGTCATAATCCTTTGCTTCTTTTTCTTCTTCATTGGCTTTTTATTCTTCAAGATTGTATCATAAGAACTGGAAGCCTCTTCTCTCTCTTGAGCCATCTTCCCTTACAAAGCTGTCAGACTTTGGCTCTCTGAACTTTTAGAAATTTTTTGCATGAAGAGAAAATCACCAAAGTGCCTAAAGTTGCTTAGTCCCTGAAAGGAATCTGTTCTGTTGCACAATCTGTTGTGCCTCCAACAGGAAAACCCTTTGGCCGTTCGTGGACACGAAATTTTTCCTTTGTTGCCAAGAGTTTGGGGATGTGAGATGGAAAGAAGAAAATATGTTCTTTCACTTTCCTCCTCTTTTAGCCAACTGGCTCTCAAGAAGGAGGGAGAAGATCATCAAGTAATCACATAGCAAAAAAAAAAAAAAAAAAATACACCCTGAAGTTTACAGAAGAATGAGTAGGGGCGCCTGGGTGGCTCAGTTGGTTAAGCATCTGACTTCTGCTCAGGTCATGATCTTGCAATCTGTGTGTTCGAGCCCTGCGTCGGGCTCTGTGCTGACGGCCCAGAGCCTGGAGCCTGTTTCAGATTCTGTGTCTCCCTCTCTCTATGACCCTCCCCCCATTCACATTCTGTCTCTCTCTGTCTCAAAAATAAATAAACGTTTTAAAAAAAACTTTTTTTTTAATTAAAAAAAAAAGAACGAGTAATTCCAGTATTTATGCTCAGATTCCACTTGTGTGTTCACTTGATCATGTATTCAATCATTTATTCAAGCCTCTCAGACCTGGGGTGCAAAGGTAAAGGAGATACAGTTCTTGCCTGTGAGATGCTCACAGTCTAGTAGGAAAACAGGCACACCACCAGATCATGATGATGCAGTATATTAGATGCCACAGAAGACATTCAGATATACAATGGGAATGTCCATACAGTGAAAATAGTCAAGAGTCAGAGTTTTACCAGATGTTGACTTTTATTTTTTTTTTTTTAATTTAAAAAAAAATTTTTTTTAACCTTTATTTATTTTTGAGACAGAGAGAGACAGAGAGAGACAGAGCATGAACAGGGGAGGAGCAGAGAGAGAGGGAGACACAGAATCTGAAACAGGCTCCAGGCTCTGAGCTGTCAGCACAGAGCCCGATGCGGGGCTTGAACTCATGGACCGTGAGATCATGACCTGAGCTGAAGCCGGATGCCTAACCGACTGAGCCACCCAGGCGCCCCCAGATGTTGACTTTTAAACAACAGGTAAGAGGCCACCAGAGAAGAGTTGGGGGAAGAGACTCTAAGAAGTCAGTGGTCGGAAAATTCATCAGTCCCACTAGAAATTTCTGTAAAATACAATCAATCTATGTGACTACTTACAAAGGCATAGGGGTCTTCTTCATTTTCACTCAAAAACAAAAAGGTAAATATTCCAATGTGTTTATCAATTTCATTCACACAGAACTCAATGGTATTTTTGCCTGTGTACCCACAGTCCTCGTTTCTACCTCTTTTATAATACTTAGCACATTGTAGAGGCCCTGTATTACGTGTATGTATCTGCCTCTCTCACTATTACTCAAGCTTTAAGGCAAGAAGAATAAATTCTTCCCTCATTTTTATATCCCTCACATCTCCTAATTCCTAAGTAGGGATTCAAAAAGTTTATTCAGCTTAAATGTTACCTGTTCACCAGCCTCTATAGAGCCAGCTGTATTTGGCCAAACCAAACCCAACTACCACAAATGACAACAACAAAGGTTACTCACCAAGCAGTGGACAACACAGACGTTTTTGGGATTCTGTAGTAGCCAATTATACATATTCCGACACACAGCAAAAAGGTTGTGCAGACTGGGGGCCTGCCTAATGGGCCAACTGCATTCTGAGACCTAAGGGAACAGAGCAAAAGGAAATGAATTCCTCAAGTGACTCCTCTCCATACGCAGCTATCACACTAAACAACTTCTGGAATATGATACCACATTCTCTTTTAATATAGCCAGGAAGAGGTATGAACAGGGTTCAAACACAGAAAGAAGAGTTGTTTAATATAGCAATTTCTTAGTTAAAAGATTCCATTCCAGGAAAGGTATAAAAACAAATTTTGAGGTATATTTTAAATTAAAAATAGACCATTTAAACTACATATTTGGATTTTTTTTTAATCCTGTAGGGTTACAATGCATTTAACTTCTATTAAGAATACAATGTTTTGACCTGCCTATTGGATACTTAATTATAGTATTATCTTATAAATCCTGCACTATCCCTAATTTTATTCCAGCTCTCATGAGAACATGAAAAGAGCTGCAGAGTGAGCCAAACTACACTTGCTCAGAGCTCTTATTTCTTTCTGTCTTACTGAAGGAATCCACAACACCATGGGGCAACCTTCAGTATTTTCACTCATCTAACACACGTGTTCATTTAACCCATTACAGAGCATCAGCAATGTTCCTGGAATTCTGTTTGGCTCTGAGCAGTATCACAATCGTACAAGACTGGTATTAACATGATGTCCATTCTGCAGATAAGAAAACAGACTCTCAGAGTCTGTCTTGTCTAGAGTCATGCTGCCAGTCAGGACTAGCAGAGCAACCCAGGTCTTCTGAGTATAAATCATTACGGGATAAGACTATACTGGTAGAGATTATCATTTGCCTCAAAATACTAGGTATGAGTCCCAAATGATTAGATATTTACTAATTTAGATAATAAAAAATGAGAAGTTTAGACTTGGACAAACTCTGTGACCTCTTTTAACCTTTTTTTTTTTTTCAAAAATGTGGTGAGTGGCACCTACCTACCTGCCTCATAGGGTGTGGTTAGTACATGAGGATGTATTTCAAGGGCTCAGCCCAGTACCTGACATGCACAAAGTGATTAAGGAATATTAGCTATTATCATCACTATCGAATCCGGTAACTGCCAGTACAAAGCCCTGAGTTCAGATAAAGCCAGCTATGTTTGAATAAAATGAATAAAATCCCACATGGCAAAAAAGCAGACTGAAGGGCCAGATCATACAAGGTCCTGTTAGCAGCTGGGAGAATATTTAAGAAGGAGTGACTCTCATCTGTATTATCCAAAGACCTCTTTTTTTTTTTTTTTAATATATGAAATTTATTGTCAAATTGGTTTCCATACAACACCCAGTGCTCATCCCAAAAGGTGCTCTCCTCAATACCCATCCCCCACCCTCCCCTCCTTCCCACCCCCCATCAACCCTCAGTTTGTTCTCAGTTTTTAACAGTCTCTTATGCTTTGGCTCTCTCCCACTCTAACCTCTTTTTTTTTTTTTCTCTTTTTTTTTTTTTTTTTCCTTTTTTCCTTCCTCTTAAGCCAGTACAGAGAATGGATGCAGATGACATGAGTAGCCGGGGGGGAGCAGTCAGGAGGCTGCTGAGGAGCCCAAGTCAGGAATGATGGCGGCTTAGGCTGGTTGCTAATGTAGGGAATTCTGAAAAAAGACTAGATTTTATATGGATGGTGTCATCAGAAAGTACTCTGCAACACTACTGGCCTAAACAACAACAACAACAACAACAACAACAACAACAACAACAACGAATATCTCAAATCCCTAATGTTTAACAGTGGGCAAAGGGAGGGAGGAGCAATCTATTGGTTCACCCTTTTCTGGTAACCAGATAATTGCTAGTCAAGTTTCTCTCTCTGGGGATGCCAAGAAGGCCCATTTTTTTTGGTTAATTTGTACCTTTTTCTACAAGATGACTGTAGGGTAATGGCAGGGGTGCTTCCAGGTACTCACTTACCTATACCTTTGGCAATGACAGGTATGGTTTATTAAACAAAGTAGTTGAAATGCTTGACACAGCTACTAAACAATCTAGGGTGACCCACTACTAGGCCTCCCAGTTTAAACTCCAGAACAGCTTGCCCCTTCTACCCAACATGAATTAAGACTGTTTCTGGCCCATTCTTTACCACCAAATGGATTCCCTGCTGCTGTGTTCTCAAGGAACAGAAATGATATATTGGTTTAAAAAAAAAAAAAAAAGAAGAGTTGGTAAGATAAATTCTGCCATCAGGGAAATTACAAAATGTACACTTGTACAAGCTGCTTCTTGTCTGCAATGCTTTTCTTCCCTTAGTAAATTCCTATTCATCCTTTAAAACCCAAGTTCAAGTGCTCTTTTGTTACTGACAGTTTCTCTAACACCCAGAGGCAGAAATTAGTTACCTTAGTTCTTCGTACCCATGCCCTTGTCCATTTTCATCTATTACAGCTTTTATCAGTAGAGCACCATGATTAAACCCACAGGCCGGGTTTTCACCTTTGCTTTACCACTTATGATCTGATTAACTGTAGTCAAGTTTCTGATCTCTTGGGGCCCCAATATCTTGTGTGTAAAGTGAAAATGGGCATTACAAGAGTAATGAGAATTAAGTAGAGCAACATAAGCACAGTAAGTGCCAGCGTATTGTCAAACTGTATTCAAATTAATTGTTTACCTCTGTCTCCCCCTCTAGACACTCGGCCTCACCAGAAGAGACACCATAACTTACTTGTTTTGTAACTGCAGAGTTGTTGTGTTAGTTGAATGGAAGATGCTCAGTATTTGCTGAGTGAACGAATGATTGAAAGAACAAAGGGATGAACCCCATTTGGCAATCGCTTCTCATACTAAGATTTGTCTACAGGTACAATTTCTCAAGGAAGGGGCAGATGAATCAAGTTTGCTGTTATTGTAAGTTGGAATCATGGAATAGTATGAAAAAATTGCTTTTCCGGACAGTATTTTTAAACCTTTTAGAAACTGTATGTCAACCATACAAACACTAAATGTCAATATCTGTAATGAGTCTCAGCTAAAAGTTGGCTAAATTGTTCTCAGCACAAAAGGCTAAAAGCTCCAGAATCATTAAATCAATCAAGTAAATAATATTAATTTAAAGTACTCCATAATTACATATTTACTTGATCTATAATTATACACCATTAAGCAAACACACAATTAGAATTTTTTAAAAGCATGTACTCTGTCTAAAAGGGAAAAAAACACTAAAGCATAAACAAAACCCAAAAAAAATTTTAAGGAATTCAATCACTGTAAGCTATTTTTGTGTCTCCCTGGGGTTCACAGGTTCAGGCAATAAGCAGCACAATCCTTGGGCATGTGACACTTCATGATGCCATCTCCAGTCTCTCTAAACACCTCCCAGAGCTGCCAAGCATCAGAAAATGCCATATGGATTACAGGCTGCCATGATACCACCCAGTTGGGAAAGAAGCCAAAACAGCACCACAGCCGGATGCCATTTGATTTTTCTCTCTCCATTGACACAAGCATGGGCTCATCGATGGCAGAAGCATCCCACCTGCCAAGCACAAGAGCAAAAGGTACTACAGAGAATCAGACTCAAGAGCCATACCACATTTTAAGAATCTACACCATTTTTGGAAAACAGGGGGATTTTAGTCAATCATTTACTGTGGCATTTTAGTATTACTAACATCAATCATAACTACCACTTACCGAATGCTTACTATAGGGTAGACACTGCTATCAAGTTTATTCGTTATGGCAAAACTACAGAAAAGAATTTCTAAGTATTTGCAAGGTAGGTATTCGTATTGTCATCCCCATTGCATACAGGATAAAATGGTATCTCGGGTGAAGTGAAGAGATTTAACCAGGAAGAGGAACAGCTGAGATGTGAACCTAGGGTAATTTTTAAAGCTTAAAATTGTCATCTCAATAAAAATTACTGATAAGACTCATGTACTTTCTATTATATCACACTGTCTGATGGTGATTATTAACTGCAATTCCACCTCACATTTGTGGGTGGTTATGGCTTCAAGTGATGGCCATATTTTCAGTTTCCTTAAAACTGAAGCCTGGTGGCAGAGGGAGAGATGAAGTATAACCTGTAAAGTCACCTCTCACCAACCAGCAAACCAAAGCAGAAACAACTGGGAGCTCTGGTGACCTCTGGTGAGCTCTGGAAGGAAAAGGAAAGGAAACAAACAAAAGATGGACCTTTAAGTAAGTTCAAATTGATAGCATATTTCCCAAAAATCAATTTGTTCTCAAAAGGGAAGAAATCCTGCAAGATTATGTAGTTTAGAAACAATCAAAATGAAGGAAAAGTCTAAAGGAATCAGCTGGGTTTATTTTTTTATGCTACTAACAGAGCTCCTTCAGCATACTTTTCTTCCTGGTTGAGAGGAGGAGGAAGGACACTCCAAGTGGTGCTGGAGTGCGATCAGAACGTAAGAACTTTAGGACCAGGCAACATGCAGTGGCCATTCACCTGGTTTTCTACTTCTTACCAACATCAATACCAAGAAATGTGTAAAGCAGTGGTTCCTGATATTCTGAGCAGAGCTCAAAACCTGTGCAGAAAGTGAACCAGTTTACATGCACCTACAGAGTGGATGGGTACAGTGTTTATTTGGGAGATGATGGAAAAGGTTTGGGTATAGACAGTGGTGATGGTTACACAACATTGTGAATGTATTCAATGTCATTGAATTGTACTCTTATAGGTTGTCAAAATGGTTAAGTTTGTGTCATGTATACTTTACCATCAAAAAAAAAGTGGGGTGCTAGAAGAAATGGTTAAACTCCCTGAAGCCCATCCATGGATCTAAATACACAGGTGGACCCATATTTCTTTAACTCAGATCAAGAATACCTGTTTTAGATAATGCATCTCATTGGTCTCCAGGACTTTACTGTCAACATTGGTAATTTTTATTTCCTCAAGGTGGAAACTGGCTAAGAAGACTAAAAAACCAAACAAACAAACAAACAAAAAACTAATGTTCAATACCTCTTGTGCAGTTCTGAATAGGCACTCTAGCACATTGCTTTGAAAGCAGGGCAATCTGGCATATATTGAGTTGGGGTCTCTGCTAAAAATGGAGACTAAATATGAATCCTATTCTAACATTCCGTTACACATGCAAATCCTAAGAAAGCTGCTATTTGATTATTTCATCCAATTCCTGTCAAACCATGTGGCTTCTAAGCATAAAAGCTAATCAAAATATAGAATGACTCCCCTCAGCAAAGTGAAATCTTCCTGGAAACAGCCTGTCTCTGCCACCACCACCGTATTCCCAAACACATATCACACAATAAAATGTAAAGTGACTTAGTTCAGGGTCCAAGACACAGGGATATAGACAGAGCTGGACTCCTGTGAGTCTACAAATAAAACCAGTCTCATGTTTGGTCTTTTCCAACACTGGTATTTATGGAAGAGTCTGCCACCTACATTAATTTTTTAACTTTTTTAAAAAAGATTTAAGTAATCTCTACATCCAACGTGGGCCTTGAACTTACAACCCTGAGATCAAGAGGTGTATCTTCTACTGATTGAGCCAGCCAGGCACCCCATGCCATCTACATTTATTAAAATAAGATTTGGAAAACTTCCAAACTCTTTCTATGAAGCCAGCATTATCTTGATTCCAAAGCTGGACAGAGACCCCACTAAAAAGGAGAACTATAGACCAATTTCCCTGATGAACATGGATGCAAAAATCCTCAACAAGATATAAACCAACCGGCTCCAACAATACATTGAAAACATTATTCACCACGACCAAGTGGGATTTATACCTGGGATGCAGGGCTGGTTCAATATCCGCAAAACAATTAATGTGATTCATCACATCAATAAAAGAAAGGACAAGAACCATATGATCCTCTCAATAGATGCAGAGAAAGCATCTGACAAAATACAGCATGCTTTCTTGATAAAAACTCTCAAGAAAGTAGGGATAGAAGGAGCATACCTCAAGATCATAAAAGCCATATATGAACGACCCAACGCTAATATCATCCTCAATGGGGAAAAACTGAGAGCTTTCCCCCTAAGGTCAGAAACAAGACAGGGATGTCCATTCTTGCCACTGTTATTCAACATAGTATTGGAAGTCTTAGCCTCTGCAATCAGACAACACAAAGAAATAAAAGGCATCCATATTGGCCAGGAGGAGGTCAAACTTTCACTCTTCACAGATGACATGATACTCTATATGGAAAACCCAAAAGATTCCACCAAAAAAACTGCTAGAACTGATTCATTAATTCAGCAAAGTTGGAGGATATAAAATCAACGCACAGAAATTGGTTGCATTCCTATACACCAACAATGAAGCAACAGAAAGAGAAATCAAGGAATCGATCCCATTTACAGTTGCACAAAAAACCATAAAATACCTAGGAATAAATCTAGCCAAAGAGGTGAAAAATCTATACACTGAAAACTATAGAAAGCTTATGAAAGAAATTGAAGAAGACACAAAAAAATGGAAAAAGATTCCATGCTCCTGGATAGGAAGAACAAATATTGTTAAAATGTCAATACTACCCAAAGCAATCTACATATTCAATGCAATCCCTATCAAAATAACACCAGCATTCTTCACAGAGCTAAAACAAATAATCCTAAAATTTGTATGGAACCAGAAAAGACCTTGAATAGCCAAAGCAATCTTGAAAAAGAAAACCTAAGCAGGAAGCATCACAATCCCAGACTTCAAGCTATACTACAAAGCTGTAATCATCAAGACAGTATGGTACTGGCACAAAAACAGACACTCAGATCAATGGAACACAATAGAAAACCCAGAAATGGACCCACAAACGTATGGCTGACTAATCTTTGACAAAGCAGGAAAGAATATCCAATGGAATAAAGACAGTCTCTTCAGCAAGTGATGCTGGGAAAACTGGACAGCGACATGCAGAACAATGAACCTGGACCACTTTCTTACACCATACACAAAAACAAACTCAAAACAGATGAAAGACCTCAATGTAAGACAGGAAGCCATCAAGATCCTTGAGGAGAAAGCAGACAAAAACCTCTTTGATCTTGGCCGCAACAACTTCTTACTCAACACGTCTCTGGAGGCAAGGGAAACAAAAGCAAAAATGAACTATGGGGACCTCATCAAAATAAAAAGCTTCTACACAGCGAAGGAAACAACCAGCAAAAGTAAAAGGCAACCGACAGAATGGGAGAAGATATTTGCAAATGACGTATCAGATAAAGGGTTAGTATCCAAAATCTATAGAGCTTATCAAACTCAACACCCAAAAAACAAATAATCCAGTGAAGAAATGGGCAAAAGACATGAATAGACACTTCTCCAAAGAAGACAGCCAGATGGCCAACCGACACATGAAAAAATGCTCAACATCACTCATCATCAGGGAAATACAAATCCAAACCACGAGATACCACCTCACACCTGTCAGAATGGCTAACATTAAGAACTCAGGCAACAACAGATGTTGGCAAGGATGTGGAGAAAGAGGATCTCTTTTGCATTGTTGGTGGGAATGCAAGCTGCTGCAGCCACTCTAGAAAACAGTATGGAGGTTCCTCAAAAAACTAAAAAGAACTACCCTACGACCCAGCAATTACACTACTAGGCATTTACCCGTGGGATACAGGTGTGCTGTTTAAAAGGGACACATGCACCCCCATGTTTATAGCAGCACTATCAACAATAGCCAAAGTATGGAAAGAGCCCAAATGTCCATCGATGGATGAATGGATAAAGAAGATGTGATATATATAAACAATGGAGTATTACTCAGCAATCAAAAAGAATGAAATCTTGCCATTTGCAACTACGTGGATAGAACTGGAGGGTATTATGCTAAGTGAAATTAGTCAGAGAAAGACAAAAATCATATGACTTCACTCATATGAGGACTTTAAGACACAAACAGATGAACATCAGGGAAGGGAAACAAAAAGAATATAAAAACAGAGAGGGGGACAAAAGAGAAGAGACTCATAAATATAGAGAACAAACTGAGGGTTACTGGAGGGGGTGTGGGAGGGGGGATGGGCTAAATGGGTAAGGGGCATCAAGGAATCTACTCCTGAAATCATTGTTGCACTATATGCTAACTAATTTGGATGTAAATTTAAAAATAAAATAAAATAAAAAATAAAATAAAATAAAATAAAATAAAATAAAATAAAATAAAATAATATTTGGTTTATTTGGTTAAGGGTCCGACTCTTGATTTTGGCTCAGGTCATGATCTCATAGTTTGTAGGATCGAGCCCCACGTTGGGCTCCGTGCTGACACTGTGGAGCCTGCTTGGGACATTGGGACATCTCTCTCTCTGACACTCCACTACTCACACTTTCTCTCTCTCAAAATAAATACACATTTAAAAAAATATTTTAAAAATAAAATAAGATTCGGGGCACCTGGGTGGCGCAGTCGGTTAAGCGTCCGACTTCAGCCAGGTCACGATCTCGCGGTCCATGAGTTCGAGCCCCGCGTCAGGCTCTGGGCTGATGGCTCGGAGCCTGGAGCCTGTTTCCGACTCTGTGTCTCCCTCTCTCTCTGCCCCTCCCCCGTTCATGCTCTGTCTCTCTCTGTCCCAAAAATAAATTAAAAAAAAAAAATAAAAAAATAAATAAGATTCAATTGCAGACCTAGAACTCCATTATCCTGGAAGGAGGAAGAAATGGTTCTAGCCCTCATGCACTGGAAGATGAGAACCTAATGCAATAATGAGATGCAAATCAATTCACAGCATTAGTGCTGGGGAGAGAAAGGACTGTGGCCTGGAAAAGAGATGTAGCCAAATCCAAAACAGAGCTCAGATGAAAATACTAAGGTTTGGGGGCTGTCTTCCTGAGATACAACTGAGGGCTGAGAGAACCAGTTAGGTTGGAGGGTCCAGTTGCATTCTGCCAAGTTCTAGGACTATCTGAGGAGGCTAAAGAGGTAGTGCAAGCCTGTGTTTCTGAGAAAAGAATTGGAAAAGACTTGTGGTATACTGAAACCCTCCCCTTAGCAAAGTTAGGCTGTTAGGATGGGTGAGGGGTGTCGCATGGGGGCCTCTTAGGAAGAGGGAGCAGCTCATGCAAGGAGACAGCATGTGTCTTCCCTGGTTGGAGTATAGAGTTTTTTAGGCCATGGAGAACAGTGGAAAAGAAGCTGGAGAGGCAGGGCTAAGACAAGATCATGAAGAGCTATGTAAGACACATTCTACGGTTTGCACAGAGAGGAAATAACCCTATTCCTTTCACTTACACTCATAAGTAAGCAAGACTTATTCATGCTTTAAGGTCCAGCTCTCACTGCTGTCTCCTTTCCCCAAACTCTCTCAGTATGGATTGTAAATATTATTTGCATTTGTCTTTAGCATGTCTTGGCTTCTTTTTCAGCTAGGCTTAAGTGTCTTGAGAACAAGAACCAAATATTTATTTTATATCTATATGTTTAACAATTCTTGGCACATTCATTCTTCTGAGAAACCTGTATTAGCCATGCCAGGCATGCTCCTAGGTAGCAGATAAAATAAACATCCCTCCTGCTCTTCTAGAGCAAATGAGGGCAGCCCAGGACAGATGTTCAATATGTAAGTCCTGGTCTTTTGGTAAGACTGTTAAGACTGGTCACAAAATATGCAGTTGCACTAATAGATGCCTTGCTTTAAATATCTTTATAGAGATTGCTTTTACAAATACTACACAAAGGGCCACCTGGGTGGCTCAGTCAGTTAAGCATCCGACTTCAGCTCAGGTCATGATTTCACGGCTCATGGGTTTGAGCCCTGCATCAGGCACTGTGCCAGCAGTGCTGAGCCTGCTTGGGATTCCCTCTCTCTCTCTCTCTCTCTCTCTCTCTCTCTCTCATTCTCTTTCCCTACCCCTCCCCAACTTGAACTTTTTCTCTCAAAAATAAATAAACTTAAAAAGAAAAAACAAATACTACACAAAGAGACATCTTCATACATATGAATGTTTCTACAATGATAATTATATCTTTATTTACTTTCAGAGGGAAATTTTTCCAGATTATCAGAGATCTTCCATGATTAAATAAAATTTCTATGGAATATTGTGAAGGGTGTTCCACAGTTCTTCAGTTATGAAAATGATGACATTGACTCTCAAACAATAAAAATCAATCCAAAAGATTTGCATCTGAGTTAGAAACGGAATATCTACCCACATTCTGTTTGATGTTAATTCACTTGTTCTGAATCAGGTAATAGATGGGATAAGAGTGGGAAAGGCAGTTAATTATAGGGAATTTAAAAGAGCTGCATTTAAAATCTCCATTATACAGCAGCAATTTAGACCAAACTGCTTCAGAATGGTTTTATCAGTGCTTCTCGAGAGTGGTCCCCAGGGCAGCAGTTGGAGCGGCGCCCAGGAAGTTGTTAGCAGGTGCAGATTCCCACCACTCTTCTATGCTGCTAAAGCAGAAACTCTCGGCCTGGGTGTCTGCCCAACCCTCCAGGTGGTTTGTTGCTCACTAACATTTGAGAACCACCAGGTTTCCTCTTGCCTATTCTGGGAACCTTCACGGAAAAGAGAGTCCTTAGCAAAATTGTCCCTTATGTCATTGAACATTAGGGCAGGTGAGGCTTTAGAGAACATACAGACCAACCTTCCTGTGTTTTTTACAGATCTGGAAGCTGAAACCCAAAGATTATCAATGGCAACTAAAATTGGAGCAAAATGTGTTCTAGCATCAAAGCTGAGATACACAGGATGGACAGGCAGCTATAATTTTGCTTACTTAAAATAAATTTTCACTTTTCAAGGGTCCATTGTGTGGCAAACCCTTTATATTTAGGAATAGACCCAGATGTAGTTGCAAAACCAATCACATCTAAGGCTAAGTCAAAATATTTGAAAATGTTCTGGAAAGAGAAAAAGCCTTAATTCAGTGAATAAATCAAGAACTCCCTGGCCAGAAGGATCAGACTTCACATCAGATTCAAACCTAAGCCAACACTCATGGCTTCTCAACCAGTCAGAAACTAGGAATATTTCCCTGCCTTATTCAAAAAGTTCCTTAGGAGGATAAGCCAGCTTTCCCAAGTAATATGTCGGCCCAGAGCAATGGTTAAGAACACAAGCAAGCCTTAGACCACCTGCTAGTGGTAATGGTCTTGGGCAAGTCACCTTAATTCTCTGTGCCCCAGGTCTCCATCCACCTCAGGGGACAGTGTAAAAGCTCCAAATATTAGTAATAGTATTACCAAACCCACAGTGTGGACTGTTTGCGTGCTATTTTCTACTTATGAAAAAAGCACCTTTACTGAATGTCAGAGAGCTATTTCCATTATACTGAGTGGTGTCTATATTGGTCTAGCGACACTGATGCATCATGACGCCTAAGTAGCAATAAGGGAAGGTTAAGGGCAGTAGAAGGCTCACCAATTGCCCTCCATAGCAGCTCTATCTCCAACTGAGCCTCAGAGCAATGTGCCCTAACAACTAAGCAAACAGCCACAAGTGATTTGAGACCCCAAATTATATGGTATCTCATTGACAGATAAACTTTTCCTGCAAATGTCCTCACCCAAGGAAAATCTTCAAAATATTTTGTAGCAGCCTAATAAATACTTCATGACTAGAAGTGTCCAGAGTGTATAGTTTATCAGCTTTGTGTGTCTGAGGACAAAGGCTTTGAGGATATCTCTTAAAGGGAAAAATACCCTGTTACATCTTCAACCATGGCATCCCAGTGCTAAAACTCCTTACCCTGCTGTGAAACTTGGCAGTTCGATAAGACTTGGGTGACAGATTGTACACCGTGTAGTGGTCAAGATGTCTGGAATCCAAAAAGCTTCGGATGTCATCCACCTGATTCCTGAATCCTATGTCAACATTGTCCAGAGGAAAGGACATCACTAGGAGGGATCACAGAGAGAGAATATCGGTTAAATGGGTATGCTGTTGCAATGAGCAGCAACTGAAAGCTGAGCTGTTAATAAACATGAGAAACTTACCAATAATTCTGGAGGTAACATAAGTAAAGTCTAAATCTCCCTTCGTGTAGCTAAAAGCAAGACAGGAAAGGGTGCTCATTAAAGTGATCCAAATATGCCAGGATATCCCCCTCTCGATCACTTGCCCATCATGACTTGGACACTTCATCCAGTAGGCGTTTTTCTTAGCTCAAGGCCTTCTCTCTAACAAAGGATAATTGTTGAGAGAAGCAACCCATACCCTCAGGAGCGTAAATCTACCACTCCAACTGATGTACCCCAATACCCTTTGTAGGTGACACTTCCTGAACAGAATTAATCTCAGAATAGAAAACAGTGCTTATTCATTAACACTGATTATTCCAGCCTCTTTGCCTGCTTGAACATCTCCTGTAAGTGTGAACAGTGAGAGGGTAGGTAAGGAAGTGATGGAGAAACAACAAGGGATATCTTTTCTCTGTCCACCAGGCCCTGGTTGGCAATTGCTGGTAAGGGATAAATTTTGCCTTTGAACAAAGATTAAAATCTTGATTAATCTTTTGGGCTTGACATTTGAATTTATGATTCAAAACTGCATATTACAACCTAAAGTGATCTTAGAATTTTCTAATACCTAAGAATAAAATAGAATTCATATGGCCTGCTTGTAAGAATTTTCATACAGCAGAAGGGTAGAAAATGTCTTCCACTAAACAAGATTCAAAGAGCTACTAAGATACAAAAAATAAATGTTTCCATTATGATCCAATGAGTATTTTTCAGATTGCATGTGCATTATTATCTCATTTAACTTCTCATTTAATTCTCAAATCAACCAAAGACATGAATCCTACCAGAGTATAAAAGTCAAGCTCAGAGAGGTTAATTAAATTGCCTAGATCACATGGTTAACAAGGGCAAATAATGCATTAGAACCCAGGATGCTGGATTCAAAAGACAGGGATGGCAACCAGTATATTTTAATATAAAAATGCACTGAGTCCTCCTGGCCTGTGCTTGTAGCTTCCGAAGGCCTCAACTTTATGGCTTCAATGACATTGCTTGGTTGATCAGATTCCATGCAATTATATCACATAATTGACAGTCCTTGAGCCAGAAAATCAGTTGGCTGGTAACCAGGTAACTAGATCCTTTGGAGGCACGGAGGTCCATTAACTTAACTGGGAAGAATGCACATACCTGGTAACAGATTGTATAACTCTGGAAGATGTGTCTTTGAGGGTGTCTTTCAAGTTGTCCTTTAAGTTACTGAAGAGCCTCCCTGCACCTCCTTTCACCATGTCGAAGAGACCTCCCCCATAGCTGGGCTCCATGTCTGGGGATGAGGCACCTGCCAATGAAAAACAGAAATGGAGCTGATACACAGACTACACGATCTCTCTTCATTCCCATAACATACGCAGACCAGGAAAGATATTCCTGTAAGTTATGCTCGCTCTCAGAACTTACTGACTCTGGGTTACTGCAGTGCTGCTGGGCCTGCCTGGGAGACCAAGAGAAGCACTTTGCTAAGTCTCACATTTTTTAACATGAATATTAGAAAAAATGTAATTGTCCATGTGGCCTTCATTATACTTCTCTGAGACAATGCCCACATCAGAGGAAGAGCAGCTTAGCTTAGAAGTGTGTGCAGGGGCCTCCTCTGCCCTGCGAGGGAGCTGAATATGTTAGAAGATTCATCTCATGCCTCTCCCGCTAAGTCATTCTTCACGTCCATCATGGAAAATAACCTCTCAGGGGCCTTTTAACAGTTTTTAGGATGCATGGTGATCATCAGTATTATTTATCAAGTACTTCAGTTTTTCATTCCTTACAGCTTCACAAAATTGTACCTTCTGGTCCCTTGTGGTTAGCTCAACCTTGGCACCATTGACATTTAGAGCCAAATACCTCTTTGCTATGGGGGTGGGGATGCCCAGTACATTGTAGAGTATTTAGCAGCATCCCTGGCTCCTAGTCACTAGAGAGCACCAGTAGCACCCTACTGCCACCAGCTGGGACAACCCAAATTGTCTCCAGACATTGGCACATATCCCCTGGAAGGCAAAACTACCCCTGGTTGAAAACCACCACTCTAGTCTATGATATGTCAGTGAAGGTAGGTACTGTGTGTCACTCAGGATACAGCACTTAACTGTGAGTGTGAAACTCCCCATAGTTCTCATTCCCTCTCTGTGTTTCTGTCCCCGTCTCTCTCTTTCTTTGCCCTAGCAACTGGCAAGGTTTGAGATCAAGGCTGCTCTGTCCAGGACTCCCAGGTCCTGGAATAGGAAACTGTGTGGCAGAGCTCCCACTGACCTTTAATGAACATGCAGGATGAGTGATGACCAACCCTTTATTATTAGAAGCACCCCCATTCCATTTTGGGAATGTTCCTCATCATAACACAACTTAGCTTACAAAGGCTGATACAGGAAGAAAGAAGGAACCTGTGTAGAGGAGGCTAATGTAAACAATGGCCAGGTAGCCTCTTCAGCCTAGCAGTCAAGAGCAGGAGTCATTCTCAGCTGGGTTCTGGCTCAGCCTTGCTACTCCTGTGTGACCTTGGGAAGGAAGTAACAGTCTTTTTTTTTTTAAGTTTATTTATTTATTTGGAGAGAGAGAGCAGGGGAGGGACAGAGAGAGAGAGAGAGAGAGAGAGAGAGAGAGAGAAAACAGAGAATCCCCAGTAGGCTCTGCACTGCCAGGGCTTGAACTCACAAACTGTGAGATCATGACCTCAGCTGAAATCAAGGGTCAGAGGCTTAACTGACTGAGCCACCCAGACACCCTGGAAGTAACAGTCTTTATAAGCCTCTTTCTTCCTGACTTTAAAATTGGGATAAAAATAGTGCCTTCTTCATAGGGAAAGGTTAAATAAGTGCATATAAAACTATTAGCATAGAACCTAATATATTTAGGGGCCAACAGACTGCAGCTAACTATTATTATGTCACACCCTGAAATTCTTATGTTATTTTTAATCATTATTCACTTTTCAACTATATGATGACATCTCTTCTTTTTTAAAAATTGTAATATTTATTTACTTTATTTTAAACTGTAATATTTATAATGGACTTTAAAATATGTTAAGGAGGGGGGTGGTGCCTGGGTGGCTCAGTCAGTTAAGCCTCTGATTCTTGATTTCAGCTCAGGTCATGATCCCAGGGTCACAGGACCAAGCCCCACCTCAGGCTCTGCACTGGGCATGGAGCCTGCTTGAGAGTCTCTCTCCTCCTCTCCCTTGCCCCTCCCCCACTTACATTCATGCTCTCTCTCTCCCTCTCAAATAAAAAATAAATAAAATATTTCAAGAAGACAGATTTCATGTTAAGTATTCATATAAAAAAATACTTCACAAGGAGATTTTTGGAGATTGTGGTAATAGTATCGTAAGTATACACACATATTTTTTTTTCAATATATGAAATTTATTGTCAAATTGGTTTCCATACAACACCCAGTGCTCATCCCAAAAGGTGCCCTCCTCAATACCCATCACCCACCTTCCCCTCCCTCCCACCCCCCATCAACCCTCAGTTTGTTCTCAGTTTTTAACAGTCTCTTATGCTTTGGCTCTCTCCCACTCTAACCTCTTTTTTTTTTTTTCCTTCCCCTCCCCCATGGGTTTCTGTTAAGTTTCTCAGGATCCACATAAGAGTGAAAACATATGGTATCTGTCTTTCTCTGTATGGCTAATTTCACTTAGCATCACACTCTCCAGTTCCATCCATGTTGCTACAAAGGGGCATATTTTGTTCTTTCTCATTGCCATGTAGTACTCCATTGTGTATATAAACCACAATTTCTTTATCCATTCATCAGTTGATGGACATTTAGGCTCTTTCCATAATTTGGCTATTGTTGGGAGTGCTGCTATAAACAATGGGGTACAAGTGCCCCTATGCATCAGTACTCCTGTAGCCCTTGGGTAAATTCCTAGCAGTGCTATTGCTGGGTCATAGGGTAGGTCTATTTTTAATTTTCTGAGGAACCTCCACACTGTTTTCCAGAGAGGCTGCACCAATTTGCATTCCCACCAACAGTGCAAGAGGGTTCCCGTTTCTCCACATCCTCTCCAGCATCTATAGTCTCCTGATTTGTTCATTTTGGCCACTCTGGTGTGAGGTGATATCTGAGTGTGGTTTTGATTTGTATTTCCCTGATAAGGAGCGACGTTGATCATCTTTTCATGTGCCTGTTGGCCATCTGAATGTCTTCTTTAGAGAAGTGTCTATTCATGTTTTCTACCCATTTCTTCACTGGGTTATTTGTTTTTCGGGTATACACACATATTTAAAGTCATCAAAATGTATACATTAAATGTGTGTAATTTTTATATATCAACTATACCTCAATAAAGCTAGAAAAAAATAAATTGGAAGAAAAAGGAAAGTTGGAGGAGGAATATATAGATCAAAATATATTAAGAGACAAATCAGCCAATGGGGCACCTGGGTGGCTCAGTTGGTTGGTTGAGCATCCAACTTCAGCTCAGGTCGTGATCTCACTGTCGGTGTGTTCGAGCCCCGCGTTGGGCTCTGTGCTGATAGCTCAGAGCCTGAAGCCTGTTTCAGATTCTGTGTCTCCCTCTCTCTCTGCCCCCCCCCCCCCACGCTCACTCTCTCTCTCTCTCTCTCTCTCTCTCTCTCTCTCTGTCAAAAATAAATAAACATTAGAAAAAAATTTTTAAAAAGACAGATCAGCTCTTGTTTGGAACTTAATCCAAACAAACTATAAAAAATTAATCACATTTATGGGGCGACTGGAATTTGAGCACTTTCTGAGTATTTGATTTTAAAGGTTTATTGTTGGGGCGCCTGGGTGGCTCAGTCGGTTGAGCGTCCGACTTCGGCTCAGGTCACGATCTTGCAGTCCGTGAGTTCGAGCCCCGCATCAGGCTCTGGGCTGATGGCCCAGAGCCTGGAGCCTGCTTCTGATTCTGTGTCTCCCTCTCTCTCTGACCCTCCCCCGTTCATGCTCTGTCTCTCTCTGTCTCAAAAATAAATAAATGTTAAAAAAAAAAATTAAAAAAAAAAAAAGGTTTATTGTTACTTTTTTAGGGGTAATAATACTATAGTTATGTTCAACAACAGTCCTCACTTACCAGAATAAATACTGAAACATTTATAAATGAAAAATTGCAATATTTAAGTTTTTTTTAATAAATAAAAGATAAAAGATTCGTGTAATGAGAACCATAATTATGAACGCTCATGTAACACTGAACTATCTGCTAGGTATTATTCTAAGCATTTTACCAATATTTATTCATTTAATCCTCAAAGCATACCTGTGAAGAAGATATTATTATTATTTTCTTTCACAGATCAGAAAACTGAGGCAGAGAGCTTAAGAAACTTGTTCAAGGGTGCACAGCTAGTGAGTAAATGGTAGGGTTTGGATTTGAGCCTTAGGCAACCCTTCCAATCACATCCCTCTTTCTTTCCCTAATACTATTCTGATTTTGATATGTATCATTCCAAATTTCTTTAAACATTTATTATATATGTAGTTATCCATAAGCAATATATTAATATTGTTTATTAATTAACAATTAATATATTGTTAATATATTAATATTGTTTATAAATGGTTTTGTGTTTGCAATTTTCTTTCTTTCCTCACTATGATTTAAAATTATTCTATGATGGTGCTACCTGTAACTTTATCTCACTTAAAGTATGATCCATTACCCCACTGATGGACGGTCGGGTCATTTACTATAACAAACAATGTGGTTATGAACACATTGCCTTGATTATATACAGGAGATTCTCTCTAGGTTATATGCAGGAGTAGAATTTACTAGCAAGAAGGATATGCACATTTTCAGATTTCTAGATATTGACCAGTCATTTCCCAGAGTAGTCATATCAGTTTAAACTCCTACTAGTAGTGCTATACAACACTTGGTTATTGTTTGACTTTATAATTTTACCAACCTGGTGAGTGTGAAGCAATATCTCATTTTGGTCTTGTTTTACGATTTTTCCCCAGTTAGCGAGTTGTGTATCTTTCACTGTGTTTATTGGCCAGGCAGCCATTCTTTATATTTTTTTAAGCTCATTTACTTATTTTGAGAGAGAGTGTGAGTTGGGGAGGGGCAGAAAGATAGGGAGAGAGAGAATCCCAAGCAGGCTCCACACTGCCAGCATGGAGCCCAACACAGCGCTCGATCTCATGGATGGTGAGATCGTGACCTAAGCTGAAACCAAGAGTCAGATTTAACCGACTGAGCCACCCAGGCAGCCCCAGGCAGCTGTTCTTTAAATCATACTTCAGGTTCCCACTAAACTCTTATGTGCCATCTGAATGGCAATACATATACCTATAAATACTTGCTGACTATTGTGTACTTTCATCCTCATCACAAAAGCCATTAATGCCTAAGTCACCATTAGGCATCTGCTTGAAAATACGGCTCTATTAGAAATTGCAAAGAACAATCGATGCTGGTGAATAAACAAACAAGTGGACACATGGACAAATATGAATGATGTCTACCACTAACTGAGTTTCCCTGTGTACAGGAACTCTGGACTTTTTTGTTAGTACAATTTCACATAGTGGGAAAGAGGTAGAATGTTTATTATCCCCATTTTATAGATGAATAAATGAACTCTCAAAGAAAGGAAGCAACTTTCCTAAAATCTCAGCTGACTAGTGGCAGAGCCAGGGATTCAAAGCCAGATCTGCACAATCCAAAGCCCAGGCTACTTCTACTATCTCCCACTATTTTACAGCTCCATAGCAGCTCCGTTCTAACAGCTGTACTTGGGGTGGTCTTTACCTGCCTTACACACAACCACCCCTCCCCTGTTCCTTGCCCTCCTCCACCTCCCGCCTGTGTGCCTTTCATCTGGCTGCCCTCGGCAGCAGATGTCCCCACAATAAACACTCCCATAAATCACGGCATCTGTCAGACCAACCAAACCAATCTCATTATTTAGGCAGACAGCATGTGTCGCCCCCACTGCCTCACGGCCTTAAATAAAATGCCAGCAATTGATCTGATGGGCAGCCCCACAGATTAGGACTATAACTACAGATCTGAGAATGTCCTCCTGGGTTCTGTTTCTCTATGACATAGAGCATATTATTTCCCTTTAAACACATCCTCACATAAAAAATTTGTACTGTGTTTTCATTTTAAATATATTGAGGATAGAGTGGTATAAAATGTTTGTAATTCCCCCATTTCCATCAAAAGTTTCTACTCCAGCCTGAATACCCTTGTTATATACCATTGTTCTAAGAGATGACACCAAATTGATTGTTCAGACCTCTCTTGGACTCTTTTTTTTTTTTTAATATAATTTATTGTTTTGTGCTGGAACAGAACTCCATGGTACCAACCCATTAAAAGATATAAATATCCTTGATCATCTAAAAATCAGACTCTCACCATCTCTAAGGCTGCACCCACTGTTGATTAGAACCTTAGAGACCTGCAGAAATCAGACCCACTTGGCAGAATCTACCTGTAGCCTTTATATACCCATATTATATGTCAAATTAGTCAGGACACAAAAAAGAGAAGAAGGACGTTATCTGAATTTGCCCTAATGGTTCTTTTAGGTAGGTATTCTGGCTTTCCCTGATGAGCTACATGAGGGCCAGAAGAATAGATTCTCCAAAGGCTATGTAAGTCTCAGCTGAGAGAAAGCACAGAGGGGCTTCAAAAAAAATGACACAGTAGAGGGAAATGGTGAAATCAGAAAGTAATACACAGAAGGCAGAAGAAAAATAATGGCTGTTGCAGATCAGGGGTTGACCAACTATAGCTCATGGGTCAAATCCAGTCTGCTGCCTATTTTTGTACAGTCTGTGAAATAAGAATGGCTTTTACATTTTTATATGGTTGGAAAAAGTCAAAGGAGAAAATGTTTAATAAGGTGAATATTATTTGAAGGTCAAATCTCAGTATCGATAAGTAAAGTTTTATTACACTCATACATACAACCACACTCGTTCCTTTACATACTGTCTGTGGCTGTTTTCATGATACTATGGCAGAGTTGAGTCACTGTCACAGAGACCTCATGGTCCACAAAGTTAAAGTATTTATTATCTGGCACTTTTTAGAAAAAGTTCTCTAATCCCTGCACTAGCTGGTTGAAAATACTTGCATTCTGAGGAACCCAAACCTTGCCACCTCCAACATACTTCTAAATGCTATGACTAAATGGCAACTAGTGGGAAAACACCGTGAGTTTACTAAAGGTTCCTCAGGGATTTGTGGGTCTTAGAGGGTGGGAGGTGGCAAGGTTAGAGCTGATAGGGCATGAGACTGCCATCCAAAGAGAAAGATCCAGGTCTGTGCCTGGAAGGCTCCAAGTAGATTCTTATTCTATGCTGTCTTGTCATTTTAAAATGTAAACCCACCAAAGACCAGCGCTAAAAAAACTGCACCCTGTCCCCGTGTCATTTCTAAGGATACACAAGTTTTTCCTAGGATTCCTAATTTAGGAGACAAGACACAGCATCCCAACGGCTCCCAAGTCATGGGAACTCACCACAGGTAGAATCTGAGTGGTTCTCCCTTGGAGAGTGAGTGACACAAAGCTTGTATCTCTTGGGAGAGAATCTCTGCTTCCCACTGGACTGTGAGTTACCTATTTGTCTGTATTTATATCATGCTTCATTCCAAAAAATATTTGAGCTGGTTTAATACTTATTTGGAATAGAATATATTTTTAAGAAGACTAGCACAAGGTTAAGGCTGGTCTTAACTGACTTTATGAAATAGGATAAGTAGGCATGGCTACTTTTCATTAACTTCTTAATGATTTGTCAGCCGTAAGAAAATACTATTATGAGAAGTATTATGAACTTCTTTATTCTATGTAACTTTTTGTTGTTGTTGTAAAACTTATTAATATAAATTATAGAAAATTTAGACCTGTATTATGTGCTAGAACAGAGCTCCATGGTACCAACCTATTAAAAGATACAAATATTTGATCATCTAAAAATCAGACTCTCACCATCTCCAAGGCTGCACGCACTGTTTGTTAGAACCCTGGAACATTCTCCATGTATGCTCCTACTGCTCACATAAATATGTATCCATGGCACCCTACGCTGCATACAACTTTGCTTAGTGACCCCCAAGAAAGGAGGCTCCCCCATAAAGTACTGCCATCAAAAGAAAAGGATGGTATGCAAAGATTTAGCAAACCAGATATTCACTGAGGTATTGTTAATAAAGGCGAAAGACTATAAATAATGTACCTCTCCCACAGTAAGAGAAGTGGGTGAGCACCTCTAACAATGCCACAAAATTAGCTATTGAAACCACTTTGTAGAAGAGTACAAAGGCTCATGACAAAGAATTAAGTAAAAAACAAGCAAGATACAAAACACACAAAGTAAAATCTCATTTTTGCAAAAGAAGATTATTTGAGTTTAGAGAAAGAATTTAGACAATTCAATGAACATAAAATAAAAATAACAAGTCAAGCTTACTGAATGCCTACTAGGTATCAGGCACTAATCGAAATTCTTTATATTCACAACCACCCTATGAAGGAGATACCATTGCTGTCCCTATGTTCCACATGAGGAAACTGAAGCAAAGACACATCAGTGACCCACCCCAGGTCCCAGAGATAGTAAAGCCAGAATCTGTACCCAGGCAGGCTGCTCCATAGTCTAGGCTCTTAGCTGCTACATTTTCAAAATAATTACAGCAATGATATCTAAGTAAGAGAATGATAAGTGATTTGTTGTTGAACTAGAATGTCTAAATTTTCTATGATTCACATTAATAAGTTTTACAGCAAAAAACAAGCTACATAAAATAAAGACAACAGCCAAATGCTATGCTGTTAAGCTTCAGTATGTCAGTTCTCAGTGGCTGTGGAGACCTCCATCGTCTGTGTACAATTCATCAGAGTTCATGGCCACAAAACGGTTTCTCAGCCCCGCCTGTAAGATGGAGGCCAACACTGTCCACAAGCCCTCGAAGAGCCCTGTGTGGAGCCTTCACTCCAAGTGGGATGGAAACTTTCCAGGAGTATCCTTCAGTACCTGATTTTTTTTCTAAGACCCAAGACCCTGCTTCATCAGGGTAGTAACTGTCTCAGCTCTGGTGAGAACACTCAAGCTAATCCAATACATCAGGACAGGAAAGAGATGGCAAAGGACCCTTGGCAAAATTGAAGTTTTTGGGCTATCAGCCTTTCTCATTAGGTCCTCTGAGCCTCCACAAAGACAATCCTGTAGAGCATCACCTTCTCAATTCTGGAACACCTTTGTCATCCAGGTCTAGTCATGTTGAGTTGTCATAGCGTTCAGCCCATTTGAGGGGTGACTGATAACCTGAATTTTGACATGATGATCTATCTGTTCGTGTTCATGCTCCTCTTCACCAAGGGGACATGATTTTCTGTACTTATTTGTTATAATGCCACAAATGTCCTTTCCTACCTTCTACAAAGTTGGGACCTTGCAGAGATGCACTATTAGCTCCTATCCTAGGAAAACACTATTCCTTCTCCAGGACACTCAGCAAGAAGCAGAGAACCAGTGTCATCATCACAGAAGGCTTCATCCTTCCTTGTTTATAGCAGACTTTTCAGCTCTTGGCTTCCTGCAATTAGAGAAATGGATCACATAGGGGATAATAACTAGATCTACCATGAAAAAGCCCACTGCCCTGGCTTCCAGAATCAAAGGCTGCTTACACCTTATTCCTCTTACACCCTAGTTCAGGACAGCTTAGAAAAAAGCCTGACACTGGGGAGACAGGTCTTGACTGAACACTTCACTTTTCTACCTAAAAACTCTGTGGCCTTAAGCATGATATTGTACTCCTCTCAGACCTCTTCTCCCTCTGTAAATGGGAACAAATTGAGAACAAAAACTTTCCTACATGTCTCATGGCATCAAAAGGATCAAGTGAGACCATGCATGTCAACATGATTTTTTTAAGTTTATTTATTTAAGTAATCTCTACACCCAACATGGGGCTCGAACTCATGACCCTAAGATCAAGAGGCACATTATCTACTGACTGAGCCAGCCAGGCACCCCCAATGTGATTTTTAAATAGTGAGATTTTCTAAAACAACCAGGAATTTTCATTTTAATTCTTAGAAATTCAGCTCTCATGTAAATGAGTCATTGGATTGCCTGCCATAAAATACCCAAGAATCCAATTAAATATAGCAATTTCACAGAAAAATAAATAAATTTAAGCAAAAACAAACAAAAAAACAATATTCCTTGTGCCAACAAGAGGCTAGGAATGGAACAAAGCCACCACAGTCAAATATGGGCTTTAAGCAGCTAGACCTGGTTTGGATTCGACTTCTGCTACAGCTGGCTATATAGCCTGCAGAAGTTAAGCAACTAATAAAAGTCTTGGTTTCCTTATCTGTAAACGGAAAGCATTAAGAGAATATCACATAGGAATGTGGTGAGGATCATACAAGAAAGTTCTATAAGCCCTTAGCATAGTGCCTGCTGTGTTGTATGCCCTTAGTGAATGATAGCTACCAGGCGGGTCTGGAGAATGGAAAGAATTAAGCGGTGAAAAAGGCTGTCTCCAGCAAAATTTCACAGGCTCAGCAAAAAAAAGATCATGCCGTTCAGTGTCAGGGTTGATAAAGCCAGACTGGACAACAAGGACAGAACCTCTTTCCAGAGCTTCAGCTACAGCACATGTAAACTCCTCACTCGCAGTAGTTTGGTATCCTGAATGTTTAACAGAGGTGAACTTCTTCGTAGTTCTGGGGTTTCCTCGTCTCATCTTGAAGTGATCTGGTGGCTGGTATGGGAAACTATTATGTGCTATTTGCATGGCTAATATCCAGGTTCACACAGATTCAGTGGTACTGGTTTTTGAAATACTGAAATACTTCCACACTATTTGGCACACAGTGTGAACTATTAAAACTGTAAGTCACTTAGAAAACTACAAGTCACTGCACGGCAGCCATCCTAGACATGGACAGATCTGGCAGCTGCTTTAATGAATGCGGGCAGAGGTCTGGGCATGTGCAGCACCTACTAGCAGTTCCAGAGAGCTCAGCACTGGCAGGCACAGGCCACAGAACAGGTGGTGCCAACAATTCAGGCTTTGAGGACCCAGACCGTGTAGGAAGCCCTAGTATCCACCTGCATCACGGCCCTGACAAATCAATGGTACACCCAGCCCTTCTTTGACCGGAATAAGGTCCTGGGGCTCTTACGACAATCAAATTAATTGGGAAGCCGCTGGAAGGATCTGATGCCATTCCCTATGTCAAACAGCAACTCAGCAATGGTGAACATTTAGCTAGCGACAGGGACACTCTAGAGAATGTCCAAAATCAACAACAAAGAAATGAAAATTAGAATAATTTGTGTTATAAATATTATCACCTGCTAAATAGCTATATGTGCACGTGTGTATTTGTTTAGAAAATAAAAGGGAGCTATACTTCCCCCCCCCCAATTCTAAAACTCTAACACTATCATCATTTAAAAAACATTTTTTGAGAGAGAGAGAGCATGTGCATGTGCACACATGCATGTGGGGAGATGTGCAGAGAGAGAGGGACAGAGAATCTTAAGCAGGCTCCATGCTCAGCACAGAGCCCAACACAGGGCTTGTTCTCATGACTATGAGATCATGACCTGAGCCTAAATCAAGAGTCAGACGTTTGACTGAGCCACCCAGACAGCCCAGACACTATCATCATTTTTAAAAGGTCAGGTATTAGAAAAAGGAACCTTCCTTCACTGTTGGTAGGAATGTAAACTGGTGCAGCCACTGTGGAAAAAGGTTTGAAGGGCCTCCCAAAAAATAGAACTACCATATGACACAGTAATTCCACTGATATTTACCCAAAGAATGTGAAAACACTAATTCAAAAGGATACATGCACCTCTATGTTTATTGCAGCATTATCTGCAATAGCCAAATTATGGAAGCAGCCCAAGTGTCCACTGATAAATGAATGGATAAGGAAGATGTGGTATACAGACACAGTAGAATCTTAGCCATAAAAAAGAATGGAATCTTGCCACCTGCAACAACATACATGGATCTAGAGAGTAGTGCTAAATTAAATGTCAGTTAGAGAAAGACCATATAGTTTCACTTATATGTGGAATTTAAGAAACAGAACAAAGAACAAAAGAGACAAAACCAAAAAACAGACTCTTAACTATAGAGAACAAACTGATGGTTACTAGAGTGGAGGTGGGGGGGGGGGAGAATGGGTAAAACAGGTGAAGACCTATTAAGAGCACATTTATCTTGATGAGCACTGAATAATGTAGAGAAGTGTTGAATCACTATAACGTACACCTGAAACTAATATAACACTATATGCTAACTAGACTGAAATTTTTTTAAAAGGCCGTCTATTAAACACATACTCCAGGCACTCTGCTGAGCAGTTTCCATAAACTATGGAGTTAGACCTTCACACTAAGCACAGTGGCAGGTAGGAGTCCCACTGAGGAAACTGAGGCTTTGGTGAAGTTTAGTCCCAGCCATGGCAGAATGAAATGGAACCCAAGTTTGGCTGGATCCAAACAAAGCCTCTGCTCTTATATACCTCCCATCCTGACATCTTTTAAAAGAACTTTGTCTCTCATGGCCCCGTTCTCCCACCTCACTTTGGACCCCCATCCTAGAATTTAGGCAGTCTGACTTAAATAAGAATTATTTACGAGTGGGTCTGACCCACCACACTCAATCCCAGTGATTCTGAGTCTTCAATAACACGGACAGTATTTCACTTCTTTACAGCCCCCCAAAATCTTGGCACAATACCTGATACACAGAAGGTGCTCAATAAATGTATATGAAACCGGGCTTCTGTGGAATACAGGAATAAGAAAGAAGAAGGAAGGGGTGGCAAGAAAGACCAAGCAGCTCAACTTGGCAGAGACTTGGCCTTTGACTAAATGTAGACAGCAAATAAAACCAAATGCTTTTACTGTCCCCTCACACTTCTCTGAATTTCTGATTGCAGTACTGTATCTTCAAGCACCCACTGAGCATTCTTGCCTGAGAGATGGGAATTTCATGAAACTCAACAAGAGCTTTACTGTATGGAAGGCTAATACTTTAAAAAAATTTTTTTAAAAAGACCAAGGAGAAATTTTTATCTTCCGATAGATCAGGGGAGATAATTAAATAATCATCACTAGCTACTCTTTACCGAAAAAATCCAACATATAAAAGAAAGAATGATGAGAGAAGAAAGAATGAGAAATGCAATCAAAATGAAGACTACCATGAAACCAAAATTGACTTTGTGTAGAATAAAAGCAAGGCACAGGGTTGATGCTGGGGAAATTCCGGCTAAATGGATGTAACACATTTTGTTCCGCATGGATCACTGGAATCAGGCTACAGCTGTCAGTCCAAATTCTACATACTCTCATATAAAACAACGGATACGTGGATATTGCTTAATTTGATTCAACAAATATTTTAATTACGGTGTGCCAGAAAAAGAGATCTATGTGAAAGATTTTGTTTTATTACTCTCAAACACTTACTTGAACCGAATAAAGAGGTTCACCATTATGAAATAGTAACGATCAAATCTATTTAGCAAGATCAGAACCTCTAAAAGAACTCTGAAGAAATAGAAAGGGTTCTGCTTACCACATGGCCTCTCAACTCCAGGAAGTAAGGGGTTATCAATTTTTTTTCTCCCTTCTCTAACCAAAAGGTCAGAGCTAAAATTGCATTAAATGGACTATGACATTTCCCTTAATGACTAGCCTTCTTGTTGAGACAGAGAAAACATCCTCACTGTTACCTGACCCTGTCTGTGAGGGAGGACAGAGATAGCAAAGGACTGATGGCCTGCTTGAAGAATACTGCAAAGCAAAAGTCAAACAACACTGAAATCAACATTTCAGTTCTCCTTTTGGAAAGAGGGAAGACAACAGAAATCTCAAAAGGTGGCTAAGAGAATTCTAACAGTCCTCCCAAATAACCCCCAGATATTCATAGAATCTTAGAAAAGCATTGTTTGCTGTTCAAATGCAGCTATAAGATGAGTTTCTCAACCCCTTTCCTTCCCATGAGGCTGTCTCATCTTAGCCCCTCCTGGATGGAGATCCTGGAGTTCCCACTGCAAGTGGACTTCTTAAACAAAGATCCAACTACTGTTCTCCAGAGGTACAGCAACTATCGTAGATGGATATTGTCTGTTGTTTACAAAATCAGGATCGATGTGTATACACTACACACTACACAAAACACACACATATGTCACATATAGCCAAAGGAACCTTACTACAATCTAAGCGCTAGGCTAGGAACGTACACTCTCCCACGCAATACTGAGAGATATTTTTGCTCTTGTTTTTCAGATAAGAAAATGTGTCTCAAAGAGGCATTTTCATTCACAGAGGGTTACTCAGCTAGGGTATACAAATGTTTATCTAATGACAATACCCATGTTTTTTTCATTTCATCAGAACATAAGTGGAAGTCCTGCTTGGGCCATGAAAGGAAGCAAGTTACACTCATAATATTTCAGTACTCAGTGGGATATTAGCAATGTATTCCCATGCCTCAAATAGATATACCAGAAAGATGAAATGATTTTCTCCAAACACCATTACAATTAACTTAAAAAAAACCAGCTTTATTGACATATATAAAATTGAAATACAATGAACTTCACCTATTTAAAATGTAAACATTCAATAAGTTTTGATGTATATGTGTGTGGATGTACACACACGCACACACACGCACACACACACCACACCACACACCCCTTTAGCTCTAAAGTTTATGTCCCCATTTTCCATATACTTGAATAGCATCCAGACTGTCTGGAAAAAGATAAGGAATCACCACAAAATACTATCCTTGGTCCCATAGGATTATCTGCCTTGCCATGGCCATTCTCTTCTCAAGTGCAGTGCTGTAGTAAGAAGTAGGGAGGGAAGCATGCTCAATTATTCAGGACAAGTCAGAGTGAGAACTCTATGCCTAACCATGTAGCACAGAGCTCAAGGGAGGGATCAACTAATATGCAGGATAAAGAATCCTGGGGTTTTAGAGCTGGAAGTACAACTGCTCAAGAAATTTTCTTTTGCATGTGTGTACGTGATGGTGAGGTTGAAAGAAAGGGAGGGAAAGGGGGAAAAAGGTATGAGACAGAGGATGTGAATTTCAGTTTCTGAAGGTTTTCATTCAGATTTAAATATATATATCATATATATGTTATATATATAACTTTTTGTTATATTGCATTTTCTTATATAGCATATAAAATACATGTTATATTGTATTTTGTTATATAACATACAAAATATACATATATAATTACATAACAACGTAAGACATATGTAATACAGAGGTCAGTCATATTCAACATGGAAAATTTAGGTACACGCAAGGACACATATCCAGAGCATTAGAAAAAGAACAGATGGCTAAAAAATGAGGATAGGATGGGGAAGAAAAAAAAAGAAATCTAGAATCTAGAATCAAACCAGAGAGGCATCCGTGCAGTTTAAAGACCACAAAGCAGTATGATTAATTCACTTCTCTGCACCCGAGGTCCACTAAAACAAAAACAAAAACAAACAAACAAACAAAAAAATAACCAAACAAACAGAATTAAAGCAGAGGGGAAAATAAGAAAACAAATAAGGGTAACCACTGTTAACATTTTGGAGAACCGTGTATCCTTACATTTTTAGTTCTACATTTTTATGTACATGCACACATACATATTGTATGTTCTGTATACACGTACACAGAAGTAAGCTCATACTATCTGCATTTTGGGACCACCATTTTTTCCACTTAACACTGAAACATAGTCTTGAAGTCATTAATGTGTTTTTCTCTAATATCTCTCATAGAGCTGCACCAGAATTGTTAACTGCTTGTCTCTTGTTCAGACTCACCAAATATTATTTATATATATACATATAAAGTGGACAGGAGTTCAGAAGTGCTTATGCCCAGCTTGAAGAGAGGGATGCTCGTCACTGGAAGTAGGAAAGAAGAAGGCTTTATGGAAGATGTGGTATTTGATTTGCAGTTTGGGTGGAAACGGGCTAAAGGGACATAGATAAAAAGGAAGCGGATCTTAACTGGGCACCAATTATAACAGACCTGGGGATCCACACTAAAAGCACAAAGACACGGGTATCCCAGGGTCCACCAAACAGGTGAGGAAGCAAGGGGCACTGTGAGATGGTGAGTAACGTATCTGAGGCAAGTCCTGGAACGGGGACATCCTGCAGGGAGCTGGGAAGATGTGGAGGGTGTGCAGAGGCAGAGGGAGGAGAGACTGGGAAGGGGGGTGGGAGGTGGTGCTGAGATCCCAGAATACTTGAAGGTCAAGCTAAAGAGCAAGAATTTTACCTGCTCTCTGTATAGCTGCTTATGGAATCTGGTCCTCACACTTACATAACAAATGATAAAAAATGGTTATCAGCAGATGGCCAAGAAGCTGTTCCCAGAGCAGATTAATATTGCCTCAGACAAGTGGAATCCCCCAGGGATAGCACATCCTTTAGGACATATTTCAAAAGCCATATTCTGTCTGAGGGCACCTGAAGGAAATTTCAGAGCAGTACCTCCGGCACCTAATTATCAAATAAATGTGTTAGTGGGAACCTCTGTAGTTAAGTCGTGCCAAGCATAAAGACGCTCAATGAGGCTAATGTGAACTCAGAGTAAGGACACATCTAAATGCTAACTAAATAGAGAATGCAGAAACATTCTGAAGGTGAATCCTGGGACAAACAAAAGACAAAACAAAACAAAGCAAAAAAAAAAAAAAAAAAAAGGCAAAGAAACAAAACCAAACCACAGCAAGCATTGGGAAGAACATCTGTTACCTAAGGGCAAAGAAAACCCACAACCCTTCTGTCTCACTACTGTCAAGGACAAAGCACCTGGCATGGAATTGGCTTGTGGAGACCTTCTCATAAAGGTCTGACCACTCCCCTCTCGTGTAGGAAAACCAAACACTGCAAATTCAATCAAAGGCAATGACAGGGCTTGGCTTCCAGTACTTGGACAGACCTAGGTCTGGACTTGGCACACAGCAGATGTGGGCTAAATCTCAAGAGCACACGCTTACCTATTAGACAGTAGGTTGGTTCCAAACCTCTCTTTGGACCTTCTGCTTTCAAAAAATGGCCCTCTATGTGCTACTTATCCCAAAGAGTGTCAACCCAACAATAAGCACTCCTAGAGAACAAGGAAAAAGGAAGAAGCATTTGGTACAAATGATGTGACCGAGAGGAGCTAAGCTTTTGCAAATCTGGATTCATGACACTGACCTTCCTTACTTCCTGTGTAACAATAGGCAGACTAATTAATCTCTCTAAACCCCAGTTTCCTCAACTGTAAAAGGGAGCAGATAATATCTTCCTTCAATTTGTGTTATGAGGTTTAAATGAGATAATGACATTATGTCATTAAAGCATCTGTCACTTGGAAAGCAATCATAAGTAGTATTTGCTCATGCATGCCTATCTTCTTTTTCCCATAGGGGAAAGTGGGCAAGATCCTATTGGGCAAACAACCATGAGAAAAAGAGAGACACAGGCACTTAGGAATGGTCTGCATGTAGGAACTGCCAAGTTCTTCCACCAATTTAGTGGAAAGGCCATTTACTATCTGTATAAACTTTAGGCAAAGAAAAAGCCTATGACACCTTCCTCATAGAAGCATCACAAAGATTAAAGCCACCATTTTTAAAAGCCTACTGTTCATTACACTTAAATGGTAACTTAAGGTGGAAGTATATATGGTGGCATTAAATTAACTAGAACACTGCTCACAATGGATCACCAACTGGGACAGTGGAATCGTTTCCCTGTCTGAAGATTTTACCACATGGGGATTTGAACTAAACAAAGATCAGAAATCCAGGAAATGGTTGGAAATCCAGTTGGAAATCCATGCTGCCCGAGACAGGCTTACCAAGCAAAGGAAGGGGTCCCTCCTGGCTCTCGTGTTAACTATTAACTAGCTGTTCTGGCTGTCTTTCTGGCTTAATTATGCTCCTATAACCCTGACAAGACTGGCTGAACTTCACTATAAATCATGACAGTGGAAAGCCTAAGATAAAAGCAAGATTAATGATATGACCTCAATCTTGGCATAAAGGCCCATTAATTGGAAATTATGGACTTAATTGAATTCTAGGCATAGCACTGGCAGCTAGATTAAATTTTCCAAGACCTGTTTCTCTACACGCAGGAAGACAATTGAAATACACCAGTGAAAACTAAGCCAAACATTGGCTGTTGCTTAGAAGACAGACATAAAATTGGTATTTCCCTAGCATACTAGTTACCCAACCATGAGAAGAGTCTCAAGTCAGGTTTGGAGGAACCACAGGCATCATTTCAGCTACCTTCCCTGTCTTCTACATGCTCAAGGGTGCTATGTAACCTCTCTGAACCTTAATTTTGAGATAGTAATTTTAACTGCTACACACACACACACACACACACACACACACATACACACACACACACGAAATGCTCAGTAAGTACCACCACCATCATCCCATCTTTGCCACCATCCACTACTATAAGGAGCCTGGAGGGGACAGGAAAGAACCATGTGCTTCTCTTCTGCTGGCTGCAGAAAAGGCACCACAAACAGCACAGACAAGTCACTATACACCCAGGACCTTCCTGAGTTCAAAGTAGCTTCTGTCTCTGCTTGGCATTTGGCAGCTGCGGATTCTTGTATGTCTCTTTCCTGCAGTCTGGTCTATGTGAGTCCATCTGCTCTTAGGACAAAGATTTACAGGCATGAATCCTTACCCAACACTGAGAGATGGGCATTACAGTCTCCTCTATAGAAGAGAAGGAGGGGACTCTCAGATGGTGACTAACTAAGGCACCAACTGTGGTATGTGTTGGAACCAGGATATCATGCTGTTTCCTTGGGGAAGTGGGAGGATGTGGAGGGTGTGTTAGAGGGTGGGAGGTGAGACTTGGAAGGTGAGTGGTCCTCAAGTCCCCAAAGGCTTGAAGGTCAAATTAACCTTCAAAGGAGCAGACAAAGTTGCTCAGAATTACTGGGAGGGGTGGGGGAATGCCTTTGTTGAAGCTGCAACAAGACAAATTAATTGAGAATCAGCAAGAAAAGCCTAGTGAAAACATAGACAGTGCTTAGCTTGTATCTCTGTACCAAGCACCCAGTAAGACACCTACCAGGGTAAACAGTGCAAAACAGGCCAGTGAATCAAACTGAATTAAGTCTATCAAGAAATCAAGAGCTCCACTTCACTCTTAAACCTGCAGCAATTGTTCTGAAGCTCTGCAAGGTAAAAAAAATGGCAGTAGCTATCATTTATTAATCACCTTCTGATTGCTGGGAATTGGTCCTACAAGCGTTATATCCATTATCTCATTTATTGCTCACATCACGTTGCCAGGTAAACCTTACTATCCCCCTTTTACAGATGTGCAAACTGAGGACTCAAGACAGAAATACGGTCACACAGCCACAGCTCTTCCCCAAGTCTTTCTTCCTCCAAAGCCCATGTTCATCTCATGATATTTTGTTAAAAGCATAAGACACAAAAGGAAATGGTCAAACCGGAAAACACTGTTGGAGAATAGAGAAGCCAGATCCAGGCCTGATGTGTGCTCTGGTATAATCGAAGGATATCTTTTAACACCAGATACTCAGGAGGGAAAAACTGAGAAAGATCAGGTGCTGAAAAGGCACAAATAAATGAAAACTGCCTTCTGAGACTTTGATAGGAGAGGAAAGCCAACGTCTAGCTGTGCTTATGGTCTCTCATGCGACCTTGGTGGTCATATAAAGGGATGCTGGCAGTGGCTTAAGATGTTCTTTTCTTGAACACCTGGGTGGCTCAGTTGGTTAAGTGCCTGACTTGGCTCAGGTCATGATCTCACGTTTGTGAGTTCAAGCCCTACATCGGGCTCTGCACTGACAACACGGAGCCTGCTTGGGATTCCCTCTCTTCCTCTCTCTCTGCCTCTGTCTTGCTCTCTCTCTCAAAATAAATAAATAAATAAACTTTAAAAAAAAAAAAAGATGTTCTTATATGTGGAATCTAAAAAAAGCCATACTCATAAAAACAGAAAGTAAAATGGTGTTACCAGGGGCTGGAAGGTAGAGAAGGTAGAGAAATGCTTCCGTTTGTTGTTTAAAAGATACAAACGTGCAACAAGTAGTAGGTGGGTCCTAGAGATCTAATGCACAGCATGGTGAATATAGACAATGACACTATTATAATCAAACTTGCTAAGGGACTAGAACTTAATTATTTCAGTCACAAAAAAGAAATGATGATTATGTGACACGATACAAGGGCTATGGCTATAATGGCAATCATATTACAATATATAAATGTATCAAGTCAACATACTATATACCTTAAATTTACATAATGTTATATGTCAAATATATTTCAATTTTAAAAAATGCCCTTTCTTAAATAGCCCCTTCTAGCTGCCTAATGCTACTCACCCTACAGGCACACACAGTGTTCAGGGTCAAAAGCTACTCAGACTTTGCTTCTTGTGTTCACCAACCACATGCACAAGCATTCCAGAAATGGCAGCCAGGGCACCCAGAAAGGGAAAGAGTAAGAGCTCAGAGAGCTAACCTGCAAACATGCTCTCTATCTTCCCCAGAGAACCATTCTACAGACTTTGTCAAGGTGCTTTGAGGTATAAAAGCACATTAGCACTAGCAAACCCATGGTCACAGCCTTCTTTGAGAAGGCTATGGCTGAGAGAGAGGATAAATCATTAGCGGTGCCTGGTCTCCCTTGGTGCCTTTTAGATCCCAGATAACATAATCAGAGTTCACAGGCTCTGAGATTTCAAAGATGGGCATTGACAACCACAAAAAAAGAGTCTTGGTCAAAGAGGGACAACATGAGAGGCTGAAAGCAGGTGGCCTTCCATCATGAATAATATGTCCTCCGCAAAACCCAAAGAATGGTAAAAGAGTGGGTTAGTGGATGCATTTGAAAGGTTTGGTTTCCTTCTTTCCAAGGAGGAAATGAGATTACAGCCAGCTTAAACAAAACCTTTATACATGTTGGAAAAGGGTGATAACAGCTTTTTGTTATCTGATCTCAGTCCCCACCTGACCACTGGAAAAAGCCTGTATATAGCACAGTGGTACATGCAAATGTGGCAACCCTGGGGGAAACTAATCTTCACTGGGCTCCCCCTATGTCCCAGATCTAAGCCACATGCTTCACACACACCGATTCATTTCACCCTTACAGGGACCCTACAAAAAAGGCTAAGTTGATCCCACTTTACAGGTATTGAGATGAGGCTCACAGAAGTTACATAACCTGCCCAACATAAGAAGCCTAGTATGCCAAACTTCCTCACTGAGGATAAGCAGCTTTAAATGAAGGTGGGTTGGGGGAGACGGAGGCAGGAAGGGAGGCAGGAAGAGAGGGGGAGAGAAAGTGAGATACAGAGAGAGAGAAAGAGAGAGAAGGAGAAGGAGGGGGGAGGGAAGGAGAAGAGAAGGGAAAAGAGGGAGAAATGGAGAGGGGAGAGAAGAAGGAGCTATCATTTACTGAGCATTTTTTATCTGCCAGGTGCTTCAAATAGGCTACCATATGTGAAACCTTACAGCAACCTGCTGAAGGGGATATTATTATACCCATTTCAAAAAGGAGAAAATAGGGGCGCCTGGGTGGCTCAGTCGGTTAAGCGTCCGACTTCAGCTCAGGTCACGATCTTGCGGTCCGTGAGTTCGAGCCCCGCGTCGGGCTCTGGGCTGATGGCTCAAAGCCTGGAGCCTGCTTCCGATTCTGTGTCTCCCTCTGTCTCTGCCCCTCCCCCGTTCATGCTCTGTCTCTCTCTGTCTCAAAAATGAATAAACGTTAAAAAAATTTAAAAAAACAAACAAAAAGGAGAAAATCGAGGCTCACTGAAGTTAAATAATTGGATAAAAGTCACACATCGAACAAACAGCAGCATAAGAACACACATCAGGTCTACCTGGCTCTAAATCCCACGTCCTTTTACCAGCACATTTTTCATTTCCCCTGTTCGACACAAGAGTAGAAGTCTCAGTGCCATCACCAACAGTGCTTGGGGGAGGTACATCTGAAAGGGCCCCAGGAAGACCTTGTCCAACACAAACCAGGCACCAGAGATGGCTACACCCTAGGGCTTCCTGACCGTTCCCTCAGCAGCCACTGTCACTGGGCTCGTCACAGGGGTGGAAGCCTGGACTGGCCAAGGACAGGATGATGGGCACAGCACAGGGGTGGAGCCAACACTCTCCCATGCACGTCCACATCAGGGTCCACTCCCTCACTGGCCTGAACCCAGGCATTTGGGAATCTGTATTTTCTGGCTCAGGAGGAGAAACAAAGGAGTTCAAGTCCCAAATACCAGTGTGCCCTGAAGCAGACAGCGCACTCCCTCTGGGCAAAATCTCTTCCTCTGTAAAACAAGGAGATGGGATCAGCTGCTCCACAAGGTCTCGTAACACTAGTGACTCCATAATTCACAGACTCTATACAACATGAGTGTGCAATTCGCAACCAGGCAAGGAATCAGTAGGGCACTACCAAATTGGACAGGGAGTTGAAATGTAACTGCCACCAGGGGCAGCACTGGTCAAACAAAAGCATTCAAATCTGGATCCTGGCTCCTGTTTTCTATTTCTGTCTGGGAGGCCCTGCTGGGGGCTGTTATGTAACAGACTGGCCAGCTGCTAGCTCCTTCTGTCCTCTTTCCCTGCACTTGGCACTAATCCCAAACTGACCATTCCCTTGGTGCCCTTTTTTGTAACCTTTAAACATCTGCATCTCACTTTTTTAAGTAACTGTAAGCTCCTAGAAGTCCAGCTGGGTGGGTTAGACAAGACTGCATACACACTGCAGAGAATATTCTAGCATCCTGCTAGTAAAAATACACAGTAACAAAATCAGCTAACATTTGAGTGCCTACTATGTGCCAGGGATTATTCTAAAAGCTTTACAACCCTATGAGGTACATAATATTACCATCTTGTGTTCTGTAGATGTGGAAACAGAAAGAGGCTGTCTTCCTTGCTGAGGTCACACAGTTAATAAAGGCAAAGTGCTGACAGTGTCTCACAATGATTTCTTGAATGAATACACCTAGATCCAGACCTAGACAACAGGTGGGGCTGCGTGCCTCTGGCATCAGACAGACCTGGGTCCAAACTCCAGCTCAGCAATTTATTAGCTATTCCTTTAGATAAGCTGCTTGAACCTTTCTGTGCCTCAGTTTCTTCATCTGTAAAAGGGGATAACAACATCTACCCTGTGGAGTTATTCTGAAAATCAGACACAAAACCCGTAAAAGAACCTAGTGTCGCACCCAGTCTACTCATTTACTTGCGTATTTATTAAGTTGCTACTTAGGGAAAGGCTTTGTGTTGGGTGGTGGGAAAACAGAAGAAAGCATGGTCCCTCTGCCTTCAAGCTGCTGCCAGTCTACCGATCACATAAACATAAACAAAAAGAGTATATACCACATGGGAAGGCCAATGTTATACACAGGAGATACGTAGATATGTATGTAGATATATCTATATATCTATATATTTATATATAGATGTATAATGAATACATGCACACACACACACACCTCATATTTGCAAAGGAAAAGATAAAATTACCTATGGAGCGGAAAACAGGGTATAAGGAGCAAGGATAGAAGCTGGAGTTCTTTGAATACAACTTTCTTGATAGATTTGAATTTGAAACTAAGTAAATATATAATTACAAACATGAATTTAAAAGCAACCCCTAAAAAGTGAGAGCAAAGTGAGGCAAATGAGCCCAATAACCACACAGAAACTACCTCAAATGACTTGAAGACACAAAGTAACTGTCTTAAAGTGAAATATATCCAGACCAAAACACAAGACCAAACAACCTTTTACAACCTTAAACTGGTTTGGTGGTAGTGTTGGTATTGTTATTCTGTGACTGTAAATTATGGCAAAAGGCAAAATAGGTAATTATATTGGTATAACTGAGAACCAGGATTTTTGAACGGGAGAAAAGAGATACAGACATAAGACATAATGATGTAAAAAACTGATTGAATTAAGTAAAAATTCCACAATCCTGAATTTGAGTTGGAAATATCATAAGTAATCCATGATGTGTTTTATCTTTTTAAAAAATCTGTTTCTAACTCTGTCCACTGAAGAAGGCTAGACACGACGACTAACTAGGTAGCAGTGAGCACCCATTACAAGAATGTGGTCTTGAAACATCATTTCCCTCTATATAGAACTAGACCCTTTGCACTTGTTGGATGAGCACTGAGTGTTATATGTAAGTAATGAATCACTAAATTCTACTCCTGAAAAAAAATTTTTAATAATGAATTTTTTAAAAAGGAAATCCTACTGAAAAAAAAGGAACTAGAGCCCTTTGAAAAATGTCTGATTCAAAGATTGGAGCCAAAAACAAAAAACGAGGATTGGAGCAGAAAATGTACACAATGAGCCTGATTTGTGATATCAGAAAGAAAGGAAAGAGGGGATGACTACCACAGTGTGTCAAAAAGACTCAGACACCAACATAAGAGGCTGGCTTTGGCCAAAGATGGGTCTACTTGAGCATCAGTAAGAATAGTAACTGTAATGGATGGAAACATCATAGGTTTACAAACAGGAGTTCATAACAGTAAGATAAAGAGGAAAAGAGAGAGAAAAATTTCATTCATCACCCTTGGAGAAGGCTAGGGAACCAGTTCTTTATTTTTGAAAAATAAAGGGAAAGAATTGAACCTTTTCCTGCCTTTGCTGAATGAACTGTATTTCAGGGTCACCAAATATCTGATGAGGGGAGTTTCTTTTCATAGAAATATGCCAGCTAACAAATAGAGAAGAAATGATAGAATTCACTCTTCACAACTCCTAGAAAATGGAACTAGACAGTGATCAGGAAAACAGAAACAACCACGCATTATGTACCCCCAATGGAAATACAAAACACAACCTGTGCCCCAATGGAAATACAAAACACAACCTGTGAGACAGTCTTGCAAGAATCTAATCTGAATCTCAATCTGATCAAACCTCTAGATCTAACTACCAGGGAACACAGGGACAGAGGAATAGGTTGTATACCACACGGATGCAGCCAGTAAAATCAGGGTGTTGAAACAAATCTATAGTGCAGATAACCTGGTTTTTTCAACAAAGACATTACAAAAAAAGAGATGGAGAAGAAATTTCAGAAGGTAAAGAACACCAAGAGCTCTGTCAACCAACTTCAATGCGTGGACATTATTTGGGTCCTTATTCAAGTGTAGAAAGGAAAAAATAAGACTCCTACTTAAAGGAGTTAGGAAAATTTGAACACAATGGGCAGTTGATGATATTAAGGAATTACCATTAACATTCCAGATTTGAGGAGGACACTGTGATACTGTTTTTAAAGGAAGACCTTATATTTTAGAGACACACTGAAATGTTTAAAGATGAAATGACATTACAGCTGGGATTTACATCATAATAATCCAGAGAAGCAGGTACAGGTAGAGAAGAATGAGACTGATCATGAGTCAATAACTGTTGAAGCTAAGTGACAAGGACATGCGTTTCCCTTTCTACTTTTGTTGTTTCCCCTTCCTACTTTTATATATATTTGCAGTTAGGAAGCTGTATGTATTTACGTATTATATACATTACATGCCATAATTATAATGCAGTATTTTATAGACACACATGAATATAGAAAAGGGGCTGCTGGGGACCTCAGTCAGTTAAGTGGCTGACTTCGGCTCAGGTCGTGATCTCAATTTGTGAGTTTGAGCCCCAGGTAGGGCTCTGTGCTGACAGCTCAGAGCCTGGAGCCTGCTTTAGATTCTGTGTCTCCCTCTCTGCCCCTCCCCGCTCACATTCTGTGTGTGTCTCTCTCAAAAAAAAAAAAAAAAATTAAAAAAAGAAAAAGAAATAATCCACCTTTCTTCACTACCTATGTAGCTACCAACCATAGACCTAAGTCACCATCAATTGTCACCTGAATTATTACAGTGGCCTCTTAACTGGTGTCTTTGCCTCCATCCTTGCCTCCCTGCAGTCTGCTAAACTAAGAGCAGCAAGTTTCTAAGGAATAAGGCAAATTATGTTGCTCTTCTGCTTAAAATCTTTCATTGGTTTCCCACCCCACTTAGAGTAAAAATCAAAGTTCTTGCAATGGCCTGCATGGCTCTGTAAGTGGAGTTCTGCACACCCTCCGGCTTTATCTCCAACGTCTCTTTCCCTGTCTCTTCGCTGCAGCCACACTGCACCTCTGTTCAACATAGAGCTGTCTCAGGGCCTGGGCACTTACTATGCCACTCTTCCCCCAGATATGCACCTGGTGTGCTTCCTCACTTCCTACACGTCTCTGCTTAAATGTTCTTTTGTTTCAGAGAGACTTTCTAGATCACCCTAAATAAAGTAGCACCCCCAATCTCCATATTCTAATTTATATATATATATATATATATTTTTTTTTTTCTGTCTCTGCCTACTAGAAAAGGAGCTCCATAAAAGGATAGACATAGTTTTTGGGGACACCGTTATTTCCCAAAGTGTCTGGCTTAATGAACATGTTAATTTTGTTTTTAATTTCTCAACTATCAACTAGTCAGCAATATTTCACTGAGTGTTGAGCACAGGGTAGTGAGGTAGGTAGGAAACACGCTACGGAATGCTTATATGCCCCTTTAAGACACTTGAATTTTGTCTTGTAGGTGATGGGGAGCCTCAAATTATATATAACAGGCCTTCAAATTTTAGTGATAGACCTCCTTACCACTTTTGTTATTATCTTTAAAGAAATACATGTGATTTGGCGTTTCTATGGTATATACATTAGAAGGTCTATCACCTTCTAAAGCTGAACCACTATACTTCTAGTTAGTCACTTAAGATAGATGTTTCCTCCTGGATTAGAATAAAATGTCCCTGCATAAAGAGATATGGACATACACAAATAAGGCCATCATTTGCCCACAAGGTTCTTTGAATTAAAAAAGCCCCAAGGGCATTAGCAGCTTGGGGTGGGAGTAGTTATTTGGAAAGACTGTTCAAGAATCAACAAAACTCTGTTGATTGACTGCAAAAGCCCCAGTGGCAACAAAGGTTTTATGTCAAAAATGGGTGAATACAAAGAGATCTGAGTGGAACCTTGTCTCCTCCTCCTGTTCCTACAGGCAAACACCAAATCCATCCCATCTTGTACAAACCCACAGCTGGCTAGCGCCTTAGTTGAGGCCACCTCCATCCCCAGCCTGTGTCCTACTAAGCAGTCTCCCTACTGCCAGTCTGGAACCCTTTCAGTCCTCTCCAGAGAGACATCATTAAAACACAAACTTAATCTTATCACAGCCCTTCTTAGAAACTTGTAGGTGCTCCAGGAAACAGCAGCTCGAATGACCTGGGAGCTTCATACAGTCTCACCTCCTACATTCCTCCCTAATTCTCCAGCTCCTTGCTCCAGTCCCAGGAATCCACATGCGGTTCTCCAAACAGCCCATTCTCTGGCTTTCTTCTGAACACTGTACATGCTTTTAGAGATTCCCTGTGCTGTCACGAGAGTATTTTGCTGTCTTCTCTCCGGCAACAACTCTGCATATTTTACATTTTGTGTTTTATCCCAAAAAAAGCCATTCTAAGAGACCTCACATGATTTACCACCTTGCCAGAGGCTGTCAGGCTTAAGGGTTTTGTAGTCTATGTTCTCCTAGTTCTAGCGTCAAACATGATTGCACCTTACACTTGCAGTCTTCCTGTCTGCCTAGAAAATTTTGCAAGTATGATCTCATCTGGGAGTCTTCTTTTAGGTCATGCAGTTCCCGTCTCTTCCTCAGTGCTGCCTGCACAAGTGGCAGCCTTGTCTTACCCGGCATCATGGCCACCCTCAGACCTCTGGTGAAGCCCAAGAGGATCAAGAAGTTCATATGGCACCAGTCAGACCCATATCTCAAAATTAAGTGCAACTATGGAAACCCTGAGGCACTGGCGATAGGGTGAGCAGAAGATTCAAAGGCTGGATCTTGATGCCCAACATTGGTTATGGGAGCCACAAGAAGAAAAAGCACATGCTGCCCAGTGGCTTCCAGAAGTTCCTAGTCCACAACATCAAGGACTTGAAGTGCTGCTGATGTGCAACAAATCTTACAGTACAGAGACTGCTCACAATGTTTCCTCCAAGAACCGCAAAGCCACTGTGGAAAGAGCAGCCCAGCTGGCCATCAGAGTCACCAACCCCAATGCCAGGCTGCACAGCAAATAAAATGAATAGACAGCTTATGTGCACATCGTATTTATATTAATAAAACCACAGGGGCACCTGGGTAGCTCAGTCGGTTAAGTGCCTGACTTCGCTTAGGTCATGATCTCGCAGTTCATGGGTTCGCGCCTGGTGTCAGGCTCTGTGCTGGCAGCTCGGAGCCTGGAGCCTGCTTCAGATTCTGTGTCTCCCTTTCTCTGCCCCTCACCCACTCACATTCTGTCTCTCTCTCTCTCTCACTCAAAAATAAGTAAACATTAAAAAAACTGTATTAATAAAACCATAAAACTACCAAAAAATAAAATAAAATAAAAAATAAAATGCCATGTAAACAATCAACAAATCTATAATAATGATTCTCCAGGCTCTGCCTTTAATGTGGTATCAATATTAAAGACCGAAGCTTTGGAAAAATCATATAGTCCTGAGGAATTCTAGACCCAGGAACATTACAGAAAGTGTTATCAAGGTTAGTATGGAACAGAATTTGCAGTTATTTCCTTAAAACATTTGAAGCAATATTCATGGAGAAAAGAAATCCTTAAGCCATTGTTCTAAAAGTGGCACTGATGTTTTTTAAGATTTTAAAGCTAGAATTTTTTTAGAAGTTGTGCCTATAAACACAACAACTGGTTTGTAGTCCTGATTCTGTCACCTGCTAGCTATGCTGTGACTTTGGGCAAGTCACTTACCCCTTTGAGCCTCATTCTCCCCAGCCACAAAATGAAGATAATTATACTCAGCTCACAAGGCAGTTGTAAAAATAAAGTAAAATGATGTCTGTGGAAGCCCTTCATCAACCAAAAATAAGGCATTGATGGTTTATACTCATGGACAATGCCAAAGAGCAATGCGATTAGAAGATCGAGCTCTTCCCAGAACATCAGTTCTCCACCTAAGAGTCCATTTATTTCATCAAGCTGTTATTTTTATTGTTATTGGAAGTACATCAAAAGGATTTCTGCTGAGCCCAGGCAAACAATAAGTCTAGAATGTACTATCAAATTCCCACAATTAATTACTGGGATTGTGGAGGGTTTTTGCTCGCTTTTTTGTTTAAGAACTCTTTGGTATGTTACAAACCTTAATACGAATGACTGAATTAACATTACGTTAAGAACCTAAGTGCCCAAACTGGAACCATGTGCAAATCTGCTAGCAATGGATGGACTGCTGCCAGTTGATGCACATCTGTGAGGCTCTAGTCACTGTAAATAAAAGAATCTGCCATTGTTTTCAGAGCAGCTCAGCACCTCTGCCAATAGAACACCCTTTGAGTACGCTCCACTTTTCTATAAGTCACAAGTTTAAGGCTCTGGTGTAATCATCTGATTTTCCATCCTTTACAGGCTTGAGTGGATTTTTAAAGCAAAGGGCGATCCAAGTATTTTTATGAACCACTGCTAATATCAAAAACATCACTGCTTTCTATGTTCAAAGCCCCTGGGAGATCCCTAAAGAATTCAGAAAGGAACACTGCCAATGTAACTACCTCCAAAGGTGAGTTCAATGAAGCAAAAATGAACAACACTTCATCAAGGAAACTGCTGATCACTCTTCCGAAGATACCTAAGGAAAGTAAAATTTGACAAGCACGATCGCATTTACCCCAACATCACTGAGGATACTCTCCAAAATAGCCATTGACTCTCCCCTGGGGGTGGGTTGGGGGTACCACTGAAAATGAGCTTCTATCTCCCCTTCTGTAACAAACTCTAAAATATATAAGGCTCAAACAAGATCCCAGTTTATTTCTTGCCTCCGTCTCACTCAGGGCATTTGCTTTTGCTATTCCTCCTTCAGGAACCTCTTCCTGGCTCCTTAAATGATTGTTAAGGAATAAATGATTGGTCCTCTCAGACCAACGTGGAGTCAAATCCCAGCCCTACCATAGGTAATAAATCCTGTAATCTCTGCACCTCAGTTTCCTCATGCAAAAGAAAATATCCCAAGGAACACTACTGACATCAAGATGGAGCACAGGAACAACAGCCTTTGCCAATTTGGTCACCAATTTTTTTTTTTCTTTACTGAGCTCAGACTCAGCAAAAGGATGTAAGACCCATCCCTTCAACATGAGGCTCATAACCTATTTAAAACAACAGTTCCTGCTCAGGTTATAATTAGAAGTACCTGATTATTATGAAGAACATGAGAGGACTTTATGAAGTGTTAATGAGCAACTCTGCTTTGCTGGGCATCAAAGTGGAGAGGGCAATGACCTCGGGCCACCAGCACACCACCAGAGGTGGCAGTTTTACCACATATTTGTTATGCAAGCTTGGGGAAGTTACTTCATCTCTCTGAAAATGTGATCTGTAAATTAGGGATTAATAACAGTACTTGTCTCCCAAAATTCCTCTGAGAATTGAATAAGATAATGCATGTTAAGCATTGACACAAGCATAGCAAATAACTAGTAAGTTCGAATAATGATAGCCATTTTTACCATTGTGACCTCCTCACCAAAGACTCTGAATTTCAATCTTTCATGAAATCCTGAGAATTTCTCTTAATTCCACTGGGGGAGTCCTGCTTTGTCATCTTTCCTAGAAATGGAACTTCAAAAGCCTGGAAGGGTAGTGGCTTTGGAGTACCAACCTGGGGCCTGTTTTCCTGGAGCTGAAACATGAGGAAAGGGGTGGCAGAGACTGCTATCTGCTAAACCAATATCTATTTCCCCTTCCCCTTCCTTAGTAATATATTTTAGCTGGTCATGGGGCCTCCCAAAATAAGACTACATTTCCCATGCTTCCCTTTAGCAAGGCATGACCATGTGATTAAGTTCCACCCAACAGGATGTGAATGGAAGTGAGATTGTAACTTCCAGGGTGTTTCTTAGAGGGAAGACGTAGGCTGGAAAACAAACGTGTTGGTTGGCCATCTTGGAGAAGGAGGAAAAGAGTAATATCCTAAAAAACATAAAGCAGTAAGACAGACAAGCCTGTGACCCTCATTATTTCATAGAGTAGAGCTGCCATTCCAGATCAGGCTTTTATATGGGCAAGAAATAAGCTTCCATCAGTTTTAGCCATAGTTATGATGGCCTTTGTTACATGCAGCCAAAGCTCTGTCGCCTCATAAATATTGTAGAGAGGAAGAAGAATGGCAGAATGTGGTGGAGAGTTATGAAATGTGCCTGGCACAAAGTATATGCATGATATTTGCACCATAAGCATTTTTGCCATAGATTTCTTTGTCTCAAGCACTTTTGCTGCAAACATTTTCATCATACAACTAATTGGCCATAAAGCAATTCTGCTGTAAAATATAAAATCATGAAAAATAAAAGACATTCACTTAAAATTACATAATGAAATATGAAAAACAAAAAGACTTCATTGTAAAATACAAAAGAACTGAATGAATTTAAGATGTGTGTAGATTCATGTCAATACTGCGCAAGTAACTGATTTTATTTCGTGGATTATACCTAAGCACTTGCTTTTGAAGTTGTTCATTCATCATTTATACATTTTTTTTTTGCTTGTTCACTCATCTCTTCATTTGACATCACACTGTTTTCTTTTTTTGCTAAAATTTCTTCATTAAGAGAGGTACCCATTTCCAAATATTAGGATGCTTATTTGTAACCAAGCTTTTTATTGCATTGTGAAAGCCTTCTATACTGTTGTTTGTTTTGGGATACTGTCACAAATCTATTTATAGACATTCCAGAACTCCATGGGAAATGTAGGACCAAAATTCTATGCCACTATATAGACTATTATAAGAGCTAAGAATTATATGATATGAAAATGGGAGTGATGTGTCAATAGAGAAATGAATCCAAACTGTCAACCAGTTTGATGAAAAAGCCAAACTGTCAAACCAAACTGTCAGCCAGTAATTTTTTTGTCTTTTATGGAAAAATTGCCTTATAGCCAATTAGTTATGTGGCAAAAATGTTTGAGGCAGAGATCTCAGTGGCAAATGTAAAAGCAACCCACAGAATAGGTTCTCATAATTACTTGCAGAATTAATCTTTAGGGTTTTAGGCAATCAACTCAAATTTAGAATATTGAGGTCAGTTCCAGAAACAAGAGGACAGTGGTCAGCTGAGGAGTGTCCACAAGACAATGACTAGGGCAATGAAAGGTCAGAAAAACCCATCTCAAGAGGAAAGAGTGTAAGATCAAGAAGGAGAAAGGTAAGCCAGAGCAACAGAATTAGATTTCAAGTAACTCAAGTGTAGTAAGTTGAACAGGGCTCCTCTCTTTGCACTCTAGTTTCCTCATCTGTAACAGATAAGACCAGAAAATCATGAAAATGCCTTCTGGCCATCCCACAAGGGATCTACAGAGTCAAAGGAATTTACATTGTACCACAGGACAGAACTACAACCCACCTGGACACAACACTGTGAAAGTGAAGGACAGATTTCCACTGAACATCAAAAGACAACTTCCTAGGGGTGCCTGGGTGGCTCAATCAGCTAAGTGTCTGACTTGGGCTCGGGTCATATCTCATGGTTCATGAGTTCGAGACTCACATCGGGGTCTGTACGGTTAGTGCAGAGCCTGCTTGGGATTCTCTCTCTCTCCCAGTCTCTATGCCCCTCCCCCCAAAAAATTAAAAAAAAAAAAAACTTTAAAAATTAAATAAAGGGTATTTAACAAGAAAAAAAAGACAACTTTCTAGCAATGCTTCTCATCTAGAAATAGAATGGCTGCCTTCCAAAGTCCAAAGTTACCTGACTAGAAGGATTCAACCAGAGAGTTGATAGGTTTCCAGAGGAAGTGCTGAGTTTGGGGAGGACCATGGAGTTAAAACAGACTCAGCTCCTTCTTACAGATTGGTCAGGCCAGCAGGCTTTATAGTAGACGGTCCTGTATCTCAATCCAATTCTGTCACTTACTTGGTTATATGATCCTGGACAAGTTATTTGCCTGTTTTCAAAGTTTATTTATTTTGAGAGAGAGACCGGGGGGGGGGGGTGTGCACGAGCAAGTGGGGGAGGGTTAGAGAGAAGTGTGGAGCCCTATGAGCAGCTCAATCTCCTGACAGCGAGATCGTGACCTGAGCAAGTATCAAAAGTTGGCCGCTTAAGCGACTGAGCCACCCAGGTGCCCTAATTCACCTTTTTTTTTTTTGAGTCTCAGTTTCCTCATTTTAAAAAATGGGAATAGTAAAACATAACTTAAAGTATACTATAGGAAAAGAGATAATACATGGCAAGCACAGAGCACTGTGTTAGGCCCACAGCTCTTTATAGCAGTTGTCATCAGTATCACATTAGCTTTAGAAACGGAGGAAGAAAAGAGAAAAATGTGAGGAGTACAGAAGATGGGAGTCAGTCATCCTGGTGGAAGCACCAGTAGGTAGAGGGCTGGAATTTGTGGACAGGGCGCATAGTTGCGCAGCCCAAATTAGCCAGGACTTGGTGTGACATGATGTGTCATGCAAGCAGGATCAAAAGCAATGCAAAGAGTAGAAGAGGAAGGGCAGCTGGCAGTTGGAGACTCATCAGAAACGGAAAAAGAACTCTTAACCAAGCCTCATCCATCCATCCAAAATTTCTTGGTTATCTACAAGCAATTATAAGATGGTAAGAGTATCACAAGATGTTAAACACAGAGTATAATCGGGGCATGGAGGAGAACCATCTGACCCAGAGGTCAGATAAGGGTTCCACAGAAAATTATAGCTAACTTAAGACGGACATTACTGAGGAAAAGGTGTTTGGGGCAAAGGGTAGAAAGAATTCAGGTTGATAATATATTTGAAGAAGGGTGGAGAATCATGAAACCTTTCAAACCTACAAAGCTCCCACATTCTGAGTGACTACAGGACTGCTAATTGTCCTAGTCTAAGGTTCCACAATTATGGCTTCAGATGAAAAAGCAAAATAAAATACATGCTCTGCACACATTTTTAAGAGACTAGTAGTGGAGTGAGTGTGATGTGGTTACAAAAGGCAACAGGAGGGCTCCCTGTGCTGTTGGAACTGTTCAGTATCTTGACCGTGGTAATGGATTCATGAGTTCACACAACTGATAAATAACACAGAATGTGCACGCACGCGCGCGCACACACACGCACATGCGTGCCCCAAGGAAATATGAGATGGAATGTATCAGCGTCAATATCTTAGCTGTGATATTATGTTACAGTTTTATAAAATATTACCGTTGGGAGAAATAGGCAAAGTTTGCAAGGCTCTCTTTGTATTGTTTCTTACAGCTACATGTGAATCTATAATTATTTCAATTCAAATTTCAGTTATGAAAGTAGCAACAGAAAAAGAATATAGTTATATAAAATTGCAGTTACGAAATATCAATTTACTATTGAAACTTTAGCAAAATGCATAAAAAATAAAATGTTGGAATTACTGGTACCCTATGACCCAAATATCTTTTTGTAATATTTTGATCTCGTTCTTTCATTTTTAGACTAGTATACACCCTTACAATGATTTTCCTGTATGTATATGTGTATATATATATACGTATACGTATACGTATATATATATATACGTATATATATACGTATACGTATATATATACGTATATATATATATATGTATATATATACGTATATATATATATATGTGGTTTTATAGCTTAATTAACATAGTTTGCTCCTTGTTAATCCACATATTTTATATTTAAAAGATCTTCCCATTATAGTAAAAATTCCTTAAGCAATTTTGTTTTTAAATTTTTTTATATATTTATTTTTGAGGGGTGGGAAGGGGCAGAAAGAGAGGGAGACAGAGAATCCAAAGCAGGCTCCATGCTGTCAGTGCAATGCCCAACGTGGGGTTTGAACCCACGAACCATGAGATCATGACCTGAGCCAAAGTCGGATGCTCAACTGACTGAGCCGCCTAGGCACCCCTAACAATTATGTTTTGATGGTTACTTAGTAATACCATATAGGCATATCATAATTATCTGAACCAATTCCCTTATTTGGAACATTTTAGGCTGTTTTTAGATTTCTCCTATTATAAGTAATTCTACAATAAATTAAATCTGACTGGTTGCTGACATTACTGAGATGAATGAGAACAAGTCCTTAAATACCAAAATGTTGGAATCAGCAAGCATTTTAGAAATCATCTACCCAAACAGTCCTCCTAAAACAAACACACAGTCACATATAAATCATTTTATAATTATGAAAACTACGTGCCTATTCTCACTTTAGGAAGCAAGGACACAGTACAATTTCAAAAGCTGCTTAGAAAAAAAAAAATGAGCCACCAATCTTGCTCTAAATCATTTTTGACCTTGAAGAATAAAGTAGAAAAAGCATAAATGAAGAAATTATAGAGGAAAAAAGTTTCTAAGACTTTGGTACATTCTAGGGGCACCTTGGTGGCTCAATCAGTTAAGCATCCAGCTCTTGATTTCGGCTCAGATCATGATCTCACAGTTTGTGAGATATAGCCCCATGCTGGGCTTAGTGCTGAGTGTGGAGCCTGCTTAGGATTCTCTCTCTCTCTCTCTCTCTCTCTCTCTCTCTCTCTCTCTCTCTCTCCCTCTGCCCCTTCCCAGCCCCTTCCCAGTGCATGCACACTCTTGCTCTCTCTTGCTCATACTTAGTTATAGTTGCCTAGATGCCTGTCTGCACTGATGTTAAAGGAACAACGCGAGGGTCAGTTCTGTTCCTTTTTCATCCTTGAGTAGGGCTTCGCCAACCATGTTGATATGACAAGACAGGTTCCTCACATCCCCTACTGTGGCTACAACTACTGGATGAGAGGTACATAAGTAACACCTGCTAAGCCAACTGGGTCTCGCTCTTGGAATTTAGAGCTTGAGATTCAGAGACAGATGGTCCATAGAGACTGATTGTTTGAATTAGTGATGTATAAACTTGTCATGTTTGGGGTATCCATGTACACAAAGAAGACAGGAAAACTGGTCTACAGAGAGAGAAAGAAGAATGAAGCAAATGTACAGGTGAGGGTAAAACAAGAACCATGAAGCACAAGAAAGAGAGAAGCTGTCAGAATGCTCTCAGCAAGTAAAGCTGAGTTCCACATCCTGGTCCTGGGACCCAGAAGGTACCCTGTGAATTTTCAACAGCCCCCTTTCTTTGGTTTTCAATTTAGATGTTTTGAAATAAGCTTTTATTACTTGCAACCAAAGACAATTTACTAAGATATGGGTAAGAACTCCAATGCTTTTTCTTCCATCCCTTTATCACTCTATTTTTCCCCTGAAACCCTATTTCGCCCCTTATCTAAAATTTAAAAATCCTACCCAATCTTTACACTGACTAAATACAACCTAACCAAGTATCCTGTCTCTGCCCTCTCTGAACTCCCTCTTAGAACATTGTTTCTGTGCTTGACACATGTACATGAAAGTTATTCGTATATTTGCCTCATGCTTCATTTAAATCACTTCTTCTCTCCATTCTTCAGGTACCTCACTCTTAAAATGAGTGAACTGTTTGGGGCACCTGGGTGGCTCAGTTGGTTAAGCGTCCAACTTTGGCTCAGGTCATGATCTTGCAATTTGTGAGTTCAAGTCCCGTGTCGGGCTCTGTGCTGACAGCTCAGAGCCTGGAGCCTGCTTTGGATTCTGTGTCTCCCTCTCTCTCTGCCCTCCCTTATTCACGCTCTGTCTCTTAATAATAAATAAATGTTAAAAAAAATTTTAAATAAAAATTTTTAAAAATGAGTTAACTGTTTGAGACTGGTGGTTGTCAAAGTGGAATCTCCACAGCCTCAGCTTTGGCAGTTATGAGAGAGAGGAGAGTGGTCCCAAGAAAGCAGTGTCCCAGCCTCCCATCCTTACTTTAAAAAGAGTTGCTCTGTTTTCACATATTTCATATATTGGTAGTCTGGGTAATGCTTTATTGAGAAAAGGAATCTAGTACTAATCAAATTTGAAAATCCTAAACTAGATAATCCATAAAGCTCCAAGATTCCAGTAGTAGTAGTAAAATAAATATAACAAAACCAACTAAAATTTTATTGAGCTAGACACTGTTCTGAATACTCAGTTTGCATGATGAGATACCACAACACACCTGTCAGAATGGCTAAAATTAACAACACAAGAAACAACAGGTGTTGGCAAGGATGTGGAAAAAAGGGAACCTTCTTGCACTGTTGGTGGGAATGCAAACTGGTGCAGCCACTCTGGAGAACAGTACGGAGGTTCCTTAAAAAGTTAAAAAGAGAATTACCCTAAAATCCAGCAACTGCACTACTAGGTAATTACCCAAAGGATACAAAAATACAGATTCAAATGGGTGCATGCATCCCAATGTTTATAGCAGCATTATCAACAATAGCCAAGCTATGGAGACAGCCCAAATGTCCACTGATTGATGAATGGATAAAGAAGATGTGGTATATATACAATGGAATATTACTCAGCCACCAAAAAGAATGAAATCTTGCCATTTGCAATGACATGGATGGAGCTAGAATGTATTATGCTAAGTGAAATTAAGTCAATCAGAAAAAGACAAATACCATATGAGTTCACCTACATGTTGAATTTAAGAAATGAAACAGATAAACATATGGGAGGGGGGAAGAAGAGAAGAGAAGGAAACAAACCATGAGAGACTCTTAAAGATAGAGAATAAACTGAGGGTTGATGGAGGGAGTTGGGCATGGGCATGGGCTAGATGGGTGATGGGTACTAAGGAGGGCACTTGTTGTAATGAGCACTAGGTGCTGTATGTAACTGATGAATCACTGAATTCTACTCCTGAAACCAGTACTGCACTGTATGTTAACTAACCAGAATTTAAATAAAAATTTGAGGAAAAAAAATACCCAGTTTATCAACATTTTAATCATCACAACAATAAAATGAAGTAGATATTCTTAACCTCATCCTAAAATGAGGACTCAAATCACGTAGATTACAGATGGCAGAAGCAGGAACCTAGGAATCACAGATCCAGATCTGAGTTCTTAAACACAATAATGTCTTCTAAGCTCCTTTAGGGGAGATACTATGGCTTTTGTTTCTTTTTCTTTTTATCTCAGAGCACACTACTTGGGCTAATAGTTATTTGAATAGTGTCTTCTGAATGAATAAATGCTTGAATGAACAAAGGAACTGTATCCTGGATTCTGAAAAAACTGAGACAGGAACTTGAACTCTCTAGGACTTCAGGGGTTTTTAGGGAATAGCCCTAGGCAAAGAACTATTTCACAGCTTAGACCTTTTCCACACCATCTCTCTGAAAAGTGAAGGATCTCCCTGAAGCCAGGAAGAATTCCTTCTAGATACAGTTTAATATGTAGTGCTGAACAGTACCTGATGGGTCCATGGACACATACTTCACCAAGTTCACCATCTTCAACTCATAATCAATATATTCATTTCTTTTGTATGAGGGTTTCTCAGTCATTGCACTATTGGCATTTTGAGCCAGACAATTTTTTGCTGTGGGGAGCTGTCCTGCTCATTGTATGATGTTTAGCAGCCTCTCTACCCACTAGATGCCAGTAACAACCCATCACCCACCCCTGCAAGTGTGAAAACTAAAAGTGTCTCTAGGCATTGTCAAATGTCCCATGTTGGGGGAGGTATAAACTAGCCCCTCACTGGGAACCATGTCTTTACATGAATTAGCTTTTGTGGAAACACTGGGGAGAAAAAATAAAGATAAAAATAAGCAACGCCTAGTTATACTTAGAACATAAGTGGTAATTTCCTTTCATCCTTAGAAAGTTCCTCATTTCGGGGCGCCTGGGTGGCGCAGTCGGTTAAGCGTCCGACTTCAGCCAGGTCACGATCTCGCGGTCCGTGAGTTCGAGCCCCGCGTCAGGCTCTGGGCTGATGGCTCGGAGCCTGGAGCCTGTTTCCGATTCTGTGTCTCCCTCTCTCTCTGCCCCTCCCCCGTTCATGCTCTGTCTCTCTCTGTCCCAAAAATAAATAAAAAACGTTGAAAAAAAAATTTAAAAAAAAAAAAAAAAAAGAAAGTTCCTCATTTCATCCTTACCCCCCCCCCCACCAACAAAGAAATTCTCCTTAAACTGGGCTATTCTGAGCACCCCATCATGTATCAAGCCTGCGAACTGCCTCAACCAAGAGTTGTAGTAAGAAATATGCTACACATTTATGAGGACTATATGGTGACCACAAATTGACTCAAAGCTTATAAACAATCCCAATATGAATATAATGAGGAAAATGCTCAGAACCTTGTAGAATGAAGACAGAAACACGATCTACCTTGGAGAAACCCCAGGATAATAAAATACTGCCAACATGGTCTTACTTTCTTACTTCACGTCAACATCTTGACACAGCCAACATTTATGAAGCATCTACTATAGGGCAGGGAATACACTAGGTACTTTTCTACTCCTTACCCCATCTGATTTTCCTACCAATCTGATAAGAAAGACATTATCTGTTTTGCAGAGGGGCTCAGAGGAGTAAAATGCCTTGCCGAAGGTCACAAAGCTCATCAGTGATGTCAAAACTTGAGTCTGAACAAGCACTAGCTCCAAACCCAGCGCTGTATTGTAATATTTCACGAGAAAACAAGTAGCCACAGTCAGTGAAGAACAAAGAAGGTAACACCATCGTTTCATTTATACTTTATGCACAGATAAGAGACAAAAGGATATATTTCAAAATGTCAACAGTGGTCACCTACAGAAAACAAGCTTACCAGTTATTTTTTCCTTGGTGCTCTTCTGCATTTTCCAAATTGTTTCACTCTAAATATGTATTACCTATGTAATAAAAAGTAATTAAAACCCAATTCCAATGACAAAAATAACTCAAGGAAGTATCAAAATGTAATGCCAGTTTCAATGAACCACTACCACAATTTCTCACTTATGAGACTGCCAATGATTAAGAAGTTTCATGACAACATTCGGTTTTAACAAGGTTCTGGGAAAACAAGTAGTTGTATATACTTTTACTAGAAATTTAAGTTAGTAGAATTTTAAGTTAGTACAAAGCTCTTCAGACAGTAACCTGGCAAGATCCATCATAATGTGATGTGTGTGCGTGCTCTTTTTCTTAGCAGCTCCACCTCTAAGAATTTATCCCATGGGTGTACCACAGATACCATATACATAAATATATACTCAAAAGATATTTGCTTCCCACCAATAGAATTGGGACAGTGGATTCAAAGCAGTCATTACAGAAAATGAGGTATATCCCTAGATACTATTGCACAAAGTTATCCAATACATAGTGTTAAGTAAACATCAAGTTCTATAATAGCATATATAGAAGGGTTCAAGAATATACAGGTATTTATTACGTATGAATGTGTATGCAAACATGTGTCAGTGTGCAGGAATCTGCATGTGTCTATGTGGTTGTGTATAAGCTTAAAATGCATAGAAAATTCTGTAAGTACATGGAAGAAACCATTAATATTAATTATACCTGGAGAGTAAAACTAAAAGGTGGGAAGGAAGGAAATGAACTTTTATTTTCATTTTTATACAACTTACTAAATTGTTTTATAATTTTTCTTCATAAATATGTATCTTGCTATAAACAAAAATAGAGCTTTTGTTTGGGTTTGGTTTTGCTTTTTAAGAGACAAGAAGCCCAGCTCTCATGCAATGGCCTGAAAACAAAGCAACATATGAAATAGAACTGTCCTCTGTTACAACAGCAAATGATCACAAAACAAGACAGTGTGTGAAAGCCTCCCAGGCTCTGTGTGCCAATGAGGCATAATGGAGACAGTTCTCTCCTGGCACACTGAGAGACAAAGCCAGGCTCCTACCCCATTAGGGGATTTAGTGGCTGGATTTTAAGGCCAATAATTAAAGTGAAATGCTACTACACATTTCTCTTTTTTTAAGTTCATTTATTTCTTTTGAGAGAGAGAGAGAGAGAGAGAGAGAGAGCATGTGCAAGTGGGGAAGGGGCAAAGAGAGAGGGAGAGAAAGAATCCCAAGCAGGCTCCACACTACCAGTGCAGAGCCTGATGCAGGGCTCCAATTCACGAACGGTGGGATCATGACCTGAGCCAAAGTCAGATGCTTAACCAATGGAGCCACCCAGGTGCCCCACTGCTATCCATTTCAAGGCAACCTAAGCCAATTTTCTTAGCAGTTAAAATCCAGTTTTTACCGTTATATTCCTCCAACTTGTCTCCGTTTAAAGTAGCTGATAGATCTTGGCCACAGGGTGCCCAAGACCTCAACTCTCTTCCTCTGCAAATGTGTCACTCTTCAGTATGTTAGAAGACCTGGAGCCTGCTGCTGGTTTAGATGCACATCAGCTCACTGACCTCTACAGAGCTTCCCATCTCTAAAATCTTGTTAATGCCACCGATTTCACTGGGACATTCAACATTCTAAGAACTAAGTAGGATAGAGTATAGAAAAACATGTTGTCAACACTAAGATGCTATGAGAACATTAGTTCATTTGAATTTTAAAAAGTTGACCATTAATGTTGAACAGTAATAGTCACTGATATCATCTCTGGTATATAAATCCTGTCTACAGTCTCGAATACCTATGAAGCTATGAAGGAACCTCAAATCCTTTCTTGATGCAAGCAGACAAAATGGTCTCTTACAAATACAACTCACACTTCACTTGTCCCCCTTCCCTCCCAGCTCACTAAGTGCTGGTTTTAACAGTCACATACCCTTTTGCAGGCCTTGGCCCCTCTTCCAGGTCTTTGCTGAACCTAGTACTTGAAATGCTCTACATACAGCTCTCGCTCTCTCTCTCTCTCTCTCTCTCTCTCACTCTGTCTCTTTTTCCTGTTTGTGTCTGTTTCTTCAGATGTCACCTCAAATACTACCTCCTCAGAAAGGCCTTACTGGATCGTGCTCTGTAAATTAGGCTTCCCTCCTCCCCACCACCACCTTGAGTTCTTCTCTCCCTCACTCTAGCCCCTCCGTGGCATTTAGCATACCTTATAATCCTTTATCTTGGTTTACTGGTTTATGGTATGTCTTGTGCTCTACAATATAAGCTCATAAGCACCGAAGTCTTATCTGTCTCGTCCTCCACTGTATCCCCATGGCTAGAACAGTGCTGGCATATAACAGGCGGTCAGGAAACATTTATGAAATGAATGAATGCAGAATTACCCACCACAAAGTGTTTTCCTCCACATTCCCACATTTCCCCCTCGCCTATGAAACTGGCAGGGTCAGTCTGATTTTTCTCATTTGAATTACCTGCCCAACGTCACAGCTTATAAATGACAAAGCCAGAGCTTACATCTAGGGTTTCTAACTCATGGTTCCCTAATATCCCACTGTTCAATAGCATCCACAAATTTGGACTTGAAAGGGTTGAAAATACAGCCATTTATCTAGGCTTTAGCAAGAGGGGAAGGGAAGAGAAAGATCTGCTTTCCTGCAGGGGTGAGGTAGGAGAGACAGGGAGGGGGAAATGGTGTGTTATTATCTTGCACTCCCTAGCTGCAAATTAGTAAGTAAAATTCTTTCCTTCGTCTGAATGAAACGCAGCTACCTCTGGGATGGAGGCTTATGAAACCTCTCATCACCAAGTCACAGTGCAGAACACTTGGCTAATTGAAACAGCAAGTGAAATTTTAGGTAGGTCAGATGCAATTACCCAATTTGGAAAGTGACACCAGTGTTCACACTCATTGGATCACAAGCAGCAAGCAGCCTGGGATCTAAGTCACACATGTACACCCCCACACAAATACCCCCCAAACTACAGTCATCCACACACCTTCCTACAGCATGGGGTTCCAAGTCTCCCCAATATGCTGACTCACTTACTGGGGAAAAGGGGAGGACATGCAAATAGGAGAGGGGAAGAAGAGAGAGGGGGACAAGGAAGCTGAAGATGCAGGAGAAGGAGGAAGAGAAGGCAGAAGGAAGAGAATATTGGGAAGAAGGATCACAGAAGAGAGAGACAACGAAGGGAGAATAAGCAGCAAAGAGAAATGTCAGCCTGCTGATTTTTGCTGTGATGCTCAAGTGACCAAAGGCTGACACAAGGCAGTCCTTGAGAATTTCTGGGGGTCAGGGTGTTGTTGTTTTTTTCAGACATTTGTCTGTTTCCAAGAATTCCTGCTTCAATAATCATCCTGCAAGTTTCTCTGGTGTTTGAGCTTTCTTCCCGTGCCTCCATCACCAAGAAAGGGCCCAGAGCCTGGGGCTTGCCCCTGAGAATGGGCATAAGGGCAGGCTGGCTACTTTACACCATCCTGGCCTCCGGCCACTGGCCTGGAGTCAGCCCAGTGCCGCAGAATTTCAGTTCTAGCATTTCCACCGATTACCTTACTCCTCCGCTAGGCAAACACAGGCCCTCCTCCTGCCTCCTACCTCCTCCACAGCACTCCCATGGAGATCTGCACAGCCTAATGGGCAGCCTACCAAAAAGCTGAAAGCCTGGTGAAACCTTGTGCCAACCTGACAGCATATCCAGCCCTCTCTCTAGTATGCTCACGATGCATAGAAATCCCCTGGTCACATTTTCCACTTCCACTTTTTAGCTGTCAGTCTGTCCATTCTTTTGTGCAATGCTTTCCAGACCTACTTCTTTCTTTTTTTCACTGGGCTGTCCTTATTTCTCAGGTCATCAACCTAATGGGCATTTACTTATTCTCCCTGTCCCCCAGGTACATGCACCCCCTCTGTCAGTATGCCCCCTCCCTAAATCATAAATCCCTGGGGCCCAGGAACCTGTGTTTTCAACCAGCATCTCAGGAAAATCTGATGCAGGCAGGACACACTTGGGAACCACAGATGGGGTCCATCTTTTATGCAGCTGCAGAATGTCTCCAGTGCTCACTTATTACAGTCTTCTCTCTGGAACTGCAGCAAGACCTTTGTGGGCCCTAGGCACTTCTGCCCCCGTGTGCTCATTCCTCCATTTAAAAAATAAATAAATATATATATATATATATAAATAAATATATATATTTATGTTTATATATATTTAAATATATACATTAATGTTCATTTATTTTTGAGAGACATACAACATGGTGGGGGAGGGGCAGAAAGAGAAGGAGGCACAGAATTCAAAGCAGGTTCCAGGTTCTGAGCTGTCAGCACAGACCCCAACACAGGGCTCAAACTCACAAACCATGAAACCATGACCTGAGCTGAAGTGAGATGCTTAACCAACTGAGACACCCAGGCACCACTCACTGCACTGGTATGAAAACGAATTCCTTAATTCCCTACAGTTGTACTCATTTATTTTATTCTGCTTTGTAAAAGAAATTAAAATTAAAACATTTTTCTTGGCCTTAAAATTATTCTGATCCCTAGGTGCTATGCCTGTGGATAACTCAGCCCTGCCTCAGCCCCTCTCCCAAATCTGCAGGATCCTCCCATTGCCTACAGAATAAAGTCCAACCTTCTCAGCTGGCTCACCCTGATCTAGGTTCAATCTGTATTCCCAACGCCATCCACTGTAGCTCTTCCAACCCATATAGGCTCCAGCTTCCAGGCCTAAATGTAGTTCTTTCAACACACCATGCATGTATGATGATACCACTATGCCCTAGCTCTCAGCCCAAATCAATTTTCCTTTCCTTCTCTACCTACTGACCTCCCGCTCAAACAGCACTTTCTACTCTGGCCTTCCCTAGTCGCACTGGTTGAAATTAAGCATCATTCTTCTGCACTCCATAGCACTATATGTGTCTATTATTATACCACTTATTCGCCCTGCCTTTTGCCAAATATACCCAATTCTGAAATGCACTTCTTTTACAGTATAACGTGTCTTTTTTTTAATTTAGTTATTTATTTTTGAGAGGGAGAGAGAGTGGAGGAGAGTCAGAGAGAGAGAGAATCCCAAGCAGGCTCTGCACTGACAGTGCAGAGCCCAGTGTGGGGCTAGAACTCACAAACTGTGACATCATGAGCTGAGCCAATCAACAGTCGGACGCTTAACTGACCAAGCCACCCAGGCTACAGCATAACATTTCTAAAGTCAGAAAGTGGCTGTAACACGTGCCAAACTCACCAGCCACCAGGTATAGTACTACACTTGAACATGTCAACAGTAATTTTCTGCATGTGCAAACCCAACCTGCGTAGCAAGCACTGAATCATCTGATTGCTTCCTTGTGGGGTTATTTGCATTGTTAACATCACACACAGCTGAATTTTAATTTTTTATCCTTAGTACCTTTTTAAATTATGCTTTGATGTATTACTGAAATAAAAAGCTATTTTGGACTAGGCTATGGCCTGTAGATGTCAAGTAAAGCCAATAAACGAAGTAGAAATTGCCAGATCTCTTGGCACATGTCATGAAATTTCCTAATTCCTTGGACCATGAAGAACTTATTATTCAGACATTGAACTGCTCTGTCAAAAGCTTCTAAGTAATTTCAAGAGATGTTGTTTAGTATACAATAACTATAATTTAGTTTTCTCCTGAGCCAATGAGGAAATGTACAATTTAAACTCCAGAATTCTTGCACGCCTGGGTGCCTCAGTCGGTTAAGCATCTGACTTTAGCTCAGGTCATGATCTCACGGCTCATGGGTTTGTGAGTTCAAGTCCTGCATTGGGCTCTGTCTCCCTCTCTCTCTGCCCCTTGTGCTCTCTCTCTCAAAAATAAAATAAACATTAAAAAAATAAACCCCAGGATTCTTTAATTCACCTCAAAATTATAGACTCTTTCCAAAAGGAGTTCAAAATGGTGAGTACAGGTTATAAAAGGTTACCATAATGCTTACCTACAACTGCAGATGACCAAAGGTGAAACAAAGAATTTTTACTTTGAGAGAGAAAGTGAGAGGGTAAGCAGGGGAGGGGTAGAAGTAAAGGGAGGGAGAGAATCTTAAGCAGGCTCTGCAGTCAGCATAGAGCCCGACACAAGGCTCCATCTCATGATGGTGAGATAATGACCTGAGCCAAAACCAAGAGTCAGACACTTACTGACTGAGCAACCTAGATACCCCAAAAATTTTTAATAAAAAACCTGAAAATAGTGAAGATTCCAAACTTGTGATACTGATGAAGAAACACACAAATCTACAGATAAAAATCATCTATTGTTAGTTCATTAAAAAAAATTATACACATTTAGTTTTGTTTTTTTTTCTGCTAAAAAAAATTATCTTAATGATGAATGGCAAAATACAATGCATTTTTTTTTTGGTCAAAAAAAGCAGTCTTTTGGTAAGCTTATTATTTCTTTACATTTCCACATTAGAAATCTCTTGGGGGTCTGGGACTATGTATTAATTATCTTTCTCTCCCCTCTAGTGTCCTTGCATATGAAAAATGCTCATTACTGAGTTGGTCTAGCTTTCTGCCAACAGTTTCATTTCTATTAAGTCTGGCCTCATTTCTATTAAAATCTAGCTGTATGCTTATTTTTTGAGTTGGATGGGTACATTTCATTAAAAATGCCCTTTTTGAAAATTCAAAATCAGTTCATGCTTTTATTCATTCGAGTATTTATCAGTGCCACGCAGTGACAAGAAGACAAAGGTGAGTAAGACACAGCCCTGTTCTGAACTTTACTTACAGTCTAGAGGGAAAGAGAGGCCAAGCAACATATCACAAACCGGTGTGATGAGAGGTATGGCAGGGACATACAAGCTGCTGGAGGCGCAGGGAGAATGGTCATCCCATGCAGCCTCCAGGGTAAAGGAGCTGAAGAATGAGTAGAAAATAACCTGGAAAAGTGGACATCTAGGTGGCTATGGGAGAAGCTGGCCTAACCTGAGAGAACAGTGTACATGAAAGCATAGAGATGGGGGTGGGAGGACCCACCAGGGGAGAAAGGACAAGAAGTTCTACTGGGCTGGCTTGCAGAGGTACCATGATGGGCTTCCGAGGTCCAGTTAAGATAAAGTCCAGTTCTGGGCTTTATCCTGAGAGCAGTGGGGATATATTTTCATTGGCAAGATATTATTCCATGAAGTCATAAAGTGGTACCAATTATATTGTTCTCCAATCTCTATATTGGTGTCATATAAGGATGTAATCAGTCTTAGTCAATACTGCTTTTTTTTTCCTGCCTTCCTTTATTTCTAGCATTTTAAAATTCTTTATGTTATATGTAAGTCAAGAGAGATACCTTATTTATAAGATTCAAAGTGAAAAACAACTATATTCATTTCAGTTACCTCAGACACCCCTATTTCTCCTTACTGCAGAGAAAGAAGCAAACAGAAACATTCACCACTAAATTCTTCATTTGCAATCCTATGGACATTTATTTTTATTTTTTTAAATTTTTTTAATGTTTATTTTTTTTGAGAGAGAGAGACAGAGCACGAGTGGGGAAGGAACAGAGAGACAGACAGACAGACAGACAGAATCTGAAGCAGGCTCCAGGCTCTGAGCTGTCAGCACAGAGCCTGATGCAGGGCTCAAACCCACGAACTGCAAGATCATGACCCAAGCCGAAGTCAGACACTTAACCAACTGACCCACCCAGGTGCCCCTATTTTTATATTTTCCATTGCATTCTTTTCTGTAACCCTTAATTCTTTTTTTAACAAGAGCATGGAAAACCTACATAATAAAAACTTTTATAATAAAAATTGACTAAAAAACCTTGCTAAAGTTAAAAAAATTATATATTATATATACACACATGTTTATATATATATATGTATGTGTATATATTATTCATGTATATGTATGCATGTATGTATGCATGTATGTATATATGTATATGTGTATGTATGTATATGTGTATATGTGTGTATGTATGTGTGTATGTGTATGTATGCATGTATATATGTATGTGTATATATGTATGCATACATATATACACATACATATATACACACACATATATATGTATATATATACATATATATATATATGTACGATTAGAAATAAACTGGACAAAGAAGAGAAACAGGATATGTTCTCTAATTTTCTAAGGGTGGCCATGTGGGTAAGGGATTGGATTTATTTTGTATCTAGAGAGCAAAAAGTCCAATTTTGCTTAAATAAAAGGATGAGAACAGTGGAAACGTATAGCGTCAAAGGCAGTGATAGCTCCATCACAGAAGGTGCATATCATAGACTATATGGTCATCTTTCTAAAACTCGATTCAAAAGATTCCCCTTTTAAGTCTATGAAACCTGGCAGTCTCCGAGCAAATTTGAACTTTGACACAGATGCATCCTTAAATGGCTATCCAGAAACATTCAAACTTTAGCCACACATTAAATAAATTAGTAAATCACTTTCCCTTCACCTTACAAGACCCTTAAATGCACAGGTATTCCTAAGAAAGGAATATTAGCACATATATGCTTATATTATTTCAACGAAGGATGAAGTTATCCAAATAAATACTTCATAATGTTAAAGCCTGATTTTTTTTAACGTTTATTTATTTTTGAGACAGAGAGAGACAGAGCATGAACAGGGGAGGGGCAGAGAGAGAGGGAGACACAGAATCAGAAGCAGGCTCCAGGCTCTGAGCCATCAGCTCAGAGCCCGACGCAGGGCTTGAACTCATGGACTGCAAGATCGTGACCTGAGCTGAAGTCGGCCACTTAACTGACTGAGCCACCCAGGCGCCCTGAAAGCCTGATTTAAAATGTAGATGCTGTGTTTAAACACTACATCCTACAGAATAGGATTTTTTAAAGGTAATTTTTGCTTTCAATCAGATTTATACTAAACAGGAAAGTATTTTATTTTAGCATTCTTCATTATCTTTATACTCTTAAATCCCATTAAAATCTGGAAACAGTTTTTAATTGGACTTCTGTTTTATGGCTTGTCATTACAAACTTGGTAAGTAAAGCCTAATGTTGGAACAATTGAGTGACTCAAGACTGGGCGTTCTACATTTGTGGATTCTGCTTTCCATGGTAGGTGAAATGTGCCCAAAAGAAATACGGGGTTTCTGAGCTAATGAACTGGGAAAGCTGCAGTGCCATCTGGGAAATGAGAGGATGACCTTTGAATGACAATCTTTTCTAAAGAATAATTCAAATGAAGAGAAAGTGAGCCAGGGCAGGCAGACAGCTCTAGAAACAGTTCTGGCTTAGGGGCTGCTCTGGAATCCACCACTTGAGAGTCTGTTGACTTAGAAAGTCATTATACTTCTCTGAACATCTGTCATTCTTTCATCTAAAAACAGAGGGGAAATCCAAGGAGATAATATTGTTTCCATCTCAATAATTAGTTGATATTATTACCTACACAGGAAAACAGTTCCGTTCAATGGAGAAAAACTTAGAGCTCAGAGTCAGAAAACCTGAATCTTGCTGTCAACTAAGTAGCTATTTTACCTTGAACAAGTCTCCTACCATCTCTAAGAATAAGCTTCCTCATCTAATTGGAAAGACACAGACAGCAACATGAAGAAAAACTGCAAATGTATCCTAATGTTGTTTTAAGCTTCAAACTAAAAGCTCTATTTTAAGAACAACTATTATGATTATTTTATAAATGGGGAAGAGGCTTAAAATTTTTCTAGGTTCTACAGCTAGTAACAATAGTGCAGATGTTTGATATCTAATCTCTAAGACTAGACATATGCCACTTACCCTACCTAATAGATTTCTGGGGAAACGAAATAAGATAAGTGTCCAAAATGAACTACTGGGATCTCATCAAGATAAAAAGCTTCCACACAGAGAAGGAAACAATCAATAAAACTAACCAGCAATCAACAGAATGGGAGATGATATCCACAAATGACATATCAGATAAAGGGTTAGTATCCAAAATCTGTAAAGAACTTATCCAACTCGTCGACACCCAAAAAACAATCCAGTGAAGAAATGGGCAAAAGACATGAACAGACCTTTTCTAAATAAGACATCCAGATGGCTAACAGACACATGAAAAGATGTTTGATGTCACTCATTATCAGGGAAATACAGGTCAAAACCACCATGAGGTACCACCCCACACCTGTCAAAATGGATAAAATTAACAACTCAGCAACAAGAGATGTTGGCAAGGATGTGGAGAAAGGGGGACACTTACGCAGTGTTGGTGAGAATGCAAACTGGTGCACCCATTCTGGAGAACAGCATGGAAGTTCCTCAAAAAATTAAAAATAGAGCTGCCCTACAACCCAGTAATTGCACTACTAAGTATTTATCCAAAAGATACAAAAATGCTGATTCAAAGGGGCACATGCACTTCAACGTTTATAGCAGCACTATCGACAATGGCCAAAGTATGGAAAGAGCCCAAATGTGCATCAACTGATGAATGGATAAAGAAGATGTGGGGTGTGTGTGTGTGTGTGTGTGTGTGTGTGTACGTGTGTGTGTGTGTGTGTATGTGTGTGTGAATATATATATGGAATATTACTCGGTGGTCAAAAATAATGAAATCTTGCCATTTGCGACAATGTGGATGGAACTAGAATGTATTATGCTAAGCGAAATAAGTCAGGCAGAGAAAGACAAATATATTATTTCACTCATATGTGAAATTTAAGAAACATGGGGCACCTGGGTGGATCAGTCAGTTAAGTGTCAGACTCTTGATTTCAGCTTGGGTCATGATCTTATGGTTTGTGCGTTCAAGCCCCATATCAGGCTCTACACAGAGCCTTCTTGGGATTCTCTCTCTCCTCCTCCACTCCATCATGTGCTCATACTCTCTCTCTCAAAAATAAATAAACTTCAAATAAATTTTAAAAAAAGAAACAAAACAGATGAACATAGGTCTGAGAAGGGAAGGAAAAATAAGGTTAAAACAGAGAGGAAGGCAAACCATAAGAAACTCTTAAATACAGAAAACAAACCGAGGGTTGCTGGAGGGGTGTTGGGTGGAGGATTGTGCTAAATGGGTGACAGCCATTAAGGAAGGCACTTGTTGGGATGAGCACTGGGTGTTACATGTAAGTGATGAATCACTAAATTCTACTCTGGAAAGTATCTTTACACTATATGCCAACTAACTTGGATATAAATAGATGGATAGATAGAAAGATAAAGATAAAATGTTCTACCTATTATAAATAGTTATACAAGCATAGGGTATTATTAAAACTAAGCTTTAAGTCCTCTAGATTTATTTTTAAATCCTCTAGACATACTTTTTCCACTCATAAACATTTCTATTAGACCAAAAGCCCCATGAACCACCTATTCTATCTAGCATGTCACAGTACAATGAGTTGAATAAATGGGTAGATCACTGCTGCTTTAGAAATGATCCATGAGTTTAATTAAATGTCTTAAACAAATGGATACATTTACACTGCACAAGGCCACTCTTTGAGGATCTGAGAAGAAAGAACTATAATTAGACAAGATAGATATAGTTGCACTAGTCAATGAAACTTGCTACCCACTAAAAGAAACCCCACTCTCAGGGCCCAATCGTTCATCCAAACCAAACAAAGAGCATCCTCCCAGACTTCGCTCGATTGCAATTATGCATCAAACTAGTCAGAAGATAAACAGTACTGCCCTAAGGCAGCCACAACATTCCCCTAACCAGAAAGAGGAGTGGGGAAAGGGAGGAATCCCTGCAACCTCTTCATACAAGGCTAGTTTGATCAAATTGAAGAATCAACTCCTAGCAAAGCGCTTTAGAGATAACAATATTCTTAATAAAATGTTTTCCCATTATAAAAGTTTATCAATTCATTTTTATTCTCTAAACCTATTGAAAAAGTGATTTGGTAAAAAAGACAATCCTCAAAAATCCAGAACTTACTATATAGGCTGCTGTGTGTTTGAGCTACTACTACTATTATATGAGCCCCCTAAAGGCCAGAAGTGTCCTTAGCACAGTACCTGGCATATAACAGACTCAGGAAATAGGTGTTAAATTTATTCTAGGATGTAACAAACTTTAAAAACAAATTCCAATTCTTAAAACAAAAATCCCTATGAAAAGTGAAAACTACACAAAATTTCATATTTCTTTCATTTTCCAGAAGTGGGGCTCTCCCTCACTCATTTGAAAACTGTTCATTCCATTTCAGTTATGTGTGTACTTGTCCACTACGTTCCAGAAAGGATTATGATGGCATCATTTGGAATGCATGAATCTTTTTTTAAGATTTAAAAGAGATCACATCCAGGCAAAAGATGCTCTGGACTTTATCAAAGATTTGAAAATCATAAATCAAATACCCGTGTACAACATCAACACCAAAGCTGTTAGAACCATTAGTCCCTTCGGGTAACTTTAGCTTTAATTTAAAATGGTCCTGAGAAAACACTGCACCAACACCTTATTTAACTTCAGTAAGAGCTTGTATGGGTAAAATATGTTTTCAGGCCAGGACACTTGAACATATGTAAACAATATTTTATCCCACTTATGGGATGAGGAAAATAGAAAATGGTAGTCCAGGGAGAGCCATTACACGATTAAAAGAAACAAGCATTTATTTCCAAAGTGCAGGAATTAAATTCAGTTTCTTTTCATTACTTCCCAAAAAACCCAACATGAATCTTTCCTCTGGATTCCTCAGTTGTCCAATATATTAAAGTTACCTATGTAGAACAAAACACTGAGCACTTCAATTATAAATTATCTCTATGTAAACAATCCTCTGATCCTGGTTCCTTGAAAAGGTGAGCAAACAGCTATAATAATACCCCTGGTCCAACATACGTATATTAAATGACAGTTTTGCTATGGAAATCACTAAAAGAGCATTTCCAACAGAGAGAAATCCAACTTGTCAAAATGCTTTATAAACGAAGGTTGCAAGCCCAGATACAAAGTTTAGAGGCATTTTCATTTTCCTTACATGTAAAGTTTATGATATATTAGTACACTCAATGCAAAAAAGATAAGATCAAAGTCAATAGCCGATGAAATAAATTTCATCGTACAAAGCCTAAAGCTGTGTAAAAAATCTCTAGATAAAAATTTGCTCAAGGTAAAAATTGCTCAAGAAAGGTAACAACATTAACCCTAGCAGACAGCCAAACTGAGAAGAGGCACAGCTTTACAGAATTGCAAATGACATCAGCATTACGAGAATAATAATTGGAATAAATACCGTCTGCAGGCTGCAAAAACATTCAACGCACTTGCTCCTTCACCTCTCCCCCTCATCCAGCTGGGTAGTGAAGGCAGCTGCCTCTCCCTGCCCTCCTTCCCAGTGGCTCCTCGCGCCACCCTCTCCCTTCTCGCCTCCACCCCTTCCCTCCCCTTTCCCCTCCTCTCCCCGCCTCCAGCTGGTGTATTCAGCAGCCTAGCGAGATTAAGAGGCGCTCGCTACAGTCACTGGGCCTCAAGACAGATCTAACGTTTCCTAGCTCCAGGAACTAGAGAAATTAGAGACGCGACACCCTGGTGGTATTAGATGCCTTCGCTCCATCCCGGCCCCTCCCAGGCCAAGGCTGAGGTGGGAGCCTTGGGCTAGCGGAGTGGGCCGCCTCTTGGAGGACCCAGTGGAGTTCAGCGGGGCGCACCCCGCCGCCAGCGCTACCTGAGCTGTCCATGGTGCTGGCGCGTTCCTGAGGCTGCTGGGCGGGACTCCGCGCCGCCGCCGCCCCGGCGTTCACTCTCTGCTTGCCGCCACCCGCGCCGCTTCCCGCACTTAAGTCCCGGTTACTGTCCACCAGCTGCAAGGATTCGTAACCATCGTTGCTGGTCTTTTTCCGGTAGCTCCCGAGGAGACTCATGGGCAAGCCCAGAGAAGAGGGGGGAAAAAATCAACCTGGGAAACGAAGGGGAGGTGGAAGGTGGAAAGGGCTCGAAGGAGGAATTTAAAAAAAAAAGATGAACACAAAACCTCACAGGAGGTGAAGAAGGAAAAAAAGAAAGAAAGAAAGAAAAAGAAAAAAAAACCATCAAGTGTCCGACATGACGCATAGATGAGTGAAAGAGGGAGCGGCCACCAGAGAGGAGCTTGGCGGGGCGCGCGGCAAAGCCACCGCCCTGGGCAAAGAGAGGCTCTGGGCTCCCGGCGCGACCGAGGTTGAAAAAGAGGGCGCGGGCGGGAGGGCTAGCGGGTGCGCGCGTCCTCGGCGCCGCCGCGGAGCCGCCGGCCCTGCCGAGCTCCGGGACCCGGGCCAGCCACCCTCTGGCTGGGGAGTGCCCGGAAGCAATCCTATAGGTGTCGCCGCGTCGCCCCGCCGCGCAGCAGGGCAGCTCCAAGCGCGGCTAGCCCACGGGGAGGGAAGAAAAGAGACAGAGTAAGGGAGGGGAGACTCTGAAGAAGGGGGGCTGAGGGCTGAAAATGGGGCGTGGTGGAAGGGGGAGGGAACTACTACGACCCGGGTAGTGGGTGTTTTCGCGCGCGAGGTAAAGAAGAAAGAGGCTGGGTGTCTGTGTTTGGTAAGCTTTGGGGACGAGGGGGTCTCTTGGTAAAATCCAGACACGCCCATTTTGTATAACTTAGCCTATATTTGCTGGAAGATTCGGCATATCAAAGGTTATCGTCCTGGAGGACTGACTTGTAACTTAATTGAACAGAAAGAGAACGCATGTTAAATGCCAGTTATATGTATGCTAACACAGAAAGAAACAGCAGTATTTTGCACATTTAGGATAATGGGAATGATCCCTAAGTGAGATTTCAAAAAGCTGGCTATTCTAAGTACGAGACAGGGTCCATTCCACCTTGGGAGTAGATGTGACTGTTTCAGGAACTATTTGTTGAACGAATAATTGGGGGAGGAGGGGAGGTCGAATCAGGTGCAATTTCAGTTCTGACATCATTTACCTTGGGACCTGGAGAAAGGACTATACCACTCAGTTGGCTTGAGGGGATGGTTAGGAAGCAAGCTAGACAAGGATTTTCTTTCCATTCTCTAGCCCCTCCCCCTTTTTTCTTTCATAATTTTCAGAAAACAAAGAAAGCAGTCACTCATTATCAGTGCAGAATTAATCACAAAGTTAATCAAGCTGAAGGGTCAGAGCCCCTTTCTTGCAGAAGTCCTTTGCAAGGCTATGCACCTAATTTTATATTTGTGATTTTATATTCCTTATTCTTAAAGAGAACCCCAGCATTATATGTTTCATGGCTTGCAAAACCTGGACATAACTCTAAGTCTCAAATGTTCATTTTCACCTGAATTACTAATACTGCAGAAGTATCTCTCATTTTTATCATTTCAAGTAAAATCCTGGTTTAAAATGATACTTTTCCCTGTTAGGACTTGCAATGACTAAGTAAAGAGCTTTTCAAAAGTCATTTGGCAGAGTTTCATCACGGATCAGCAAGAAAAAAGTGCATGTATATAAAATTTGCTTAAGCCCACACAAAGGCATTTTTGCCTTCTCACCTTTCGTGGCTTTCTCTTGCTGTTATTTTGATCACTTAAGGATATGAAATCAAACAACGTCTAAGAGGCTTGGGTCCTAATATCTTGGGACCCTAAGTTTCCAAGAAACTCTAGCTCTACATAGATCTACATAAAATAAATTAGTTGGATTGAAAGACATTTGCCTATTCAAGGACCACCCAAACACAAAGTCTTAGAAGAATAGGACGAATCAGTAGAGGCCAAGAATGCTGCAGATTCCTCCAGTCCCTCTGGGAAGACCTCAATTCCCTGACCAGTTGCTTTCCAAAGTGCAGTATCTGAAAAAGGTCTGGTGTGACCCAAATCACAAATTGCAGTTAATGCTCATTTACAAGATCAAACAACTTGAGTGAGAGCAGTTAAAACTGTAATAAAATTTTAAACACAGATTTCATACTTTTAATTTTCCAAATCTGTCAGATTGAGCTATTTTATGTACTTGACTAAAGTAATACTCTATGAAGTCTAGTAAATACATATTTTCCAATAACATTTTAAATCATCTTTTTCTGCACTTTTCCTTCTCTCTTAATTCATTACTGAGACACAGGGAGAGTAAATACCTAGTATCCATCATATGCCTTGGCAAATTCTGGATTTATAATCACTGGATTAAGAGAATTTAGACATGGCCACTTTTCAAAAGTGAAAAATAATTATTTTCAAAAAGAGCTCTCTCAGTTCTTTTTGTTCAACTGTTTTGAGAGTTCCAGACATACTGCTGGAAGAAATTTAGATGAAACATATGCCTTTGTATTTTTGGATATCTATCCCCCAGTTTGCAAATTTAAAGAAAAACATGAATGGGCTAAAGGGACCACTGAATTTTTTTCTTGACATTAATTTAACATAAATAAAATTAATCAGAATAACTGTTGGGGCACCTGGGTTGCTCAGTCAGTTAAGTATCCCAACTCTTGATTTGGGCTCAGGTCATGACCTCATGGTTTGTGAGATGAGCCCCACGTCAGGCTCCATGCTGTCAGCATGGAACCTGCTTGGGATTCTCTCTCTCCCTCTCTCTGCCCCCCCCCCAAACCCTTGATCTCTTTTTCTCTCTCTCTCTGCCCCTCTGCTGCTGCTCTCTCTCTCAAAATAAATAAATAAATAATTTTTTTAAAGGAGTAACTATTAATGACCCTACAAAATTAAGGATATAAAGAACATAAAAAGGCAGGAAAATACAATAACTACGTTAATTTACAACAGTCTAAAAACTAGTTTGGGGCTTAAATTGGAATACGCACCAATTTTGACACTAAAATTGTCTTTACTATCCTAAAGATCAAATTCATAAAGAGTTCACTTGTGCATGAGGAGCTTACTTTTCTACTCCATAAAATACAGCATAGTATAAACAGCATCACTGTATAGTTGAAGTAAGAAATTAGTACGTAACACATAGAGAGTAAATACTTAAATATTCACTATTATCACTATTATTGGGCTGGCTTGGGCATGGCTGTGTCCTCAGTGCACAATAGTCCTAGTTCTTCCCTGGGGAGATGCTCAGTAAAGGACAGTATTATTTTTTCCAGGATTATACTAATGGAAATATGTCTGTGTTATTCTGAATGAGGACCTGTGCTTAAGGAAGGGAGATGGCACTGGTAAAATCCAAGGTGAACATTTAGAGCCAAACTCTCCTGCTTTTCCAAAAGCAAGATTGCTCCACAATTTATTTTATCTCGACAATACGACCTCACATATGGAACAGAGCCAAAGAATTAGATGCCCTCTTCAGGGATCTGGGGGTAGCATTCTTTCCCTTTGCCTTTTCTACTGCTGACTTAGTAAGTCACTTTTACTAACTTGGTAAAGGTTATCCACACTGAGGAATGTTCAGGCCCTATTCCTGCCCATCACGTCCACCCCCTCAAAATACTCTCCCATCACAACAGATGTCACAATATTTTGTGGTGGGAGTAGAAGATGATATATGCCATGACCCATCTGGGAATATGATCCGTGCTTTTAAATTTCCAGGTATAACATACCGGTTAAAATTGAGGTTCTAGAACCATATTTCCTAGGATTGAACCCTATTTCTACAGACTCTTTTAGCTGTATCTCCTAAAGTACTTAACCTCTCTGCCTCACTTTCCTCCTTTGTAAAATGAGCATAAGAATAGTACTATCAGAATAAGGCTGTAGTGAGAATTAAATCAGTACCTAACATATAGCTAGTGCATAACAAATGTTATCTGCTATCACTATCATTCTACTGTTTTTATAAGGATAAGTAACTTTTTTATTTTTTTTAATTTTTTTTAACGTTTATTTATTTTTGAGAGACAGAGTGTGAACGGGGGAGGGGCAGAGACAGAGGGAGACACAGAATTCAAAACAGGCTCCAGACTCTGAGCTGTCAGCACAGAGCCCGACACGGGGCTCGAACTCATGAATCGTGAGATCATGACCTGAGCCGAAGTCTAATGCTCAACCAACTGAGCCACCCAGGCACCCCAAGGATAAGTAACTTTTTAAAAAAAAATTGTAATTTCCTATCTGTAAAATTAGGCTAATATAAAAACATTATGTATAATGTAGAAATTGTTCTGCCTTGACATTTTAGATATTTTTATGCATCTCTTTCCTATTAGATTTCAGACTCCTTGAGGACAAAATCCATGTTTTCTCATGTCTGTATCCCTCATGATGTCTAAAGGAGCACCTCACACTCACTAGAGATTGAGTAAATATCTACTGAATAAAGTAGTGAATAAATTAACAAATAAAATGCATTTGTGTCACCTAGTCTAGTGATTTTTTAAAAACTGTACGTTGTGGTTTACTAGGTTATAAAATAAACTTAGCAATTCATTACCATTATTAAATGAAACAGGTCAGAAAACATCGGTTTTTGGCATATGGTAAGATATGGTTTCTTGAACTACTGTTTTGAGTTTGTGTGGTGAAAGTATGTTTGTGTTTCTCCTCAATAATGACATAAATGTATTTTTCACTATGGGTTCTAATTATAAATGTTTGAATGTCTATGTATAGCAGTAGTAAGGGGTCCTAGGGTCCCAACTGTAAATGTCCTACCCACTGTGACATCTGAATGCACTTGCCTACATAACTGGACAACAAAGAGTTCTGTCTCTGTTCTCTCTGTGGCAAAATGCAAAAATTATTATGTATGATCAGGTTTCTAAAATGCATTTCTTGCAATCCCTATCAAAATAACACCAGCAGTCTGCACAGAACTAAAACAAACAATCCTAAAATTTCTATGGAACCAGAAAAGACCCTGAATAGCCAAAGCAATCTTGAGAAAGAAGAACAAAGCCGGAGGCATCAAAATCCCAGACTTCAAGCTATATTACAAAGCTGTAATCATCAAGACAGTATGGTACTGACACAAGAACAGACACTCAGATCAATGGAACAGAAAAGAAAACCCAGAAATGGACCCACAAACATATGGCCAACTAATCTTTGATAAAGCAGGAAAGAATATACAATGAATTAAAGACAGTCTCTTCAGCAAGTGGTGCTGGGAAAACTGGACAGCAACATGCAGAAAAATGAACCTGGACCACTTTCTTACACCACACACAAAAATAAACTCAAAATGGATGAAAGACCTAAATGTAAGACAGGAAGCTATCAAAATCCTCCAGGGGAAAGCAGGCAAAAACCTCTTTGACCTCAGCCACAGAAATTTCTTACTCAACACATCTCCAGACGCAAGGGAAACAAAAGCAAAAAGGAACTACTGGGACCTCATCAAAATAAAAATCTTCTGCACAGTGAAGGAAACAATCAGCAAATCAGAAGGCAACCGACAGAATGGGAGAAGATACTTGCAAATGATGTATCAGATAAAGAGTTAGTATCCCAAATCTATAGAGAACGTATCAAACTCAACACCCAAAAAACAAATAATCCAGTGAAGAAATGGGCAAAAGACATGAATAGACACTTCTCCAAAGAAAACATCCAGATGGCCAACAGACACATGAAAAAATGTTCAACATCACTCATCATCAGGGAAATACAAATCAAAACCACAATGAGATACCACCTCACACCTGACAGAATGGCTAACATTAACAACTCATGCAACAACAGATGTTGGTGAGGATGCAGAGAAAGAGGATCTCTTTTGCACTGCCAGCGGGAATGCAAGCCGGTGCAGCCACTCTGGAAAACAGTATGGAGGTTCCTCAAAAAATTAAAAATAGAAATAGAACTACCCTATAGCCCAACAATTGCACTAGTAGGTATTTATCCAAGGGATACAGGTATGCTGTTTCAAAGGGGCACTTTCCCCCCCATGTTTATAGCAGCACTATCAACAATAGCCTAAGTATGGAAAGAGCCCAAATGTCCATCGATGGATGAATGGTATTACTCGGCAATCAAAAAGAATGAAATCTTGCCGTTTGCAACTACATGGATGGAACCAGAAGGTATTATGGTAAGCAAAATTAGCCAGAGAAAGACAAATATCATATGAATTCATTCATGAGAAATTTAAGATACAAAACAGATGAACATAAGGGAAGGGAAGCAAAAATTATATAAAAACAGGAAAGGGGACAAAACATAAGAGACTCTTAAATATGGAGAACAAACAGGGCTGCTGGAGGGGTTGTGGGAGATGGGATGGGCTAAATGGGTAAGGGGCATTAAGGAATCTACTCCTGAAATCATTGTTGCACTATATGCTAACTAACTTGGATGTAAATTAAAAAATAAATTAATTAATTGAAATAAATAAAATAAATTTAAAAATAAATAAAATAAAATGCATTTCTTCAATTTAATGCTTTAATATAAATCAATGAATAGCATTGAAACTCTCTTTGGCAACATGCCTCAGGTATATAATTCAGATTCTGTCCTTATTGAATAAAGGTCTATGGATATAAACAATGCAAAGTGCTCAAACTGAGGACCAACAGGCCATGTCTGGCCCCCAAACATGTTTTGTTTGTCTTTTTTTTCATTGTAAACTTACATGCCTTCACAGAAGGTTCATAGGCTCCAGCTTGAGTGCCATAGTTCACCACCACTTCCCCACGTGAAATACCCAGCCTGCCCCACTCATTCTTACCATCAGTCAGCCCTTGAAGGCATTTGAATTTGAGACTTCTACAGTAGTGGCCAGAACTACAGGAGTAACAGCACCAAGACAGATGCCAAAAGCCACATCTTTAGGCCACAGTCCAGAAGAAAGAGCAATGGGCTGGAATCCTCTCCTGACTCTATTATTAATCAGCAGAGTAGCCTTGATAATCATTCTCCTCTTAGCAGTAAAACTGAAGGTGTTGATTACAGGATTCTTGCTAGTTCTCAAATTTTCCTATCCTTCTCAAAACTTTAGCTGTCATTTCCTTCCTTCTCCAAATGAAGCCCAGAGGGAAAAACCATGACCGTTTAAGTGTTCCAGTTTTAAGTCCCAGTTAATCAAGGTTTTACTACAGAACACATGCTTAAATAGTGGCAGCTGTCAAGAGTTACACATAGAGCAATACACAAGAGAGATGAGGAAATATGCTGGAAAAACTGAGTGAGCTGGTAATATTTAATAGAAGAAAACCTCAACTATTCCTACAATAGTTCCTTGGAAATGAGGTTGTCTGTTCCTGATGCCTGATGGAATGCTGGGTCTCCTACAAGACAGGACAAATTTTCCAGCCAGGGCATTTTTTTTTAAGATAACTCAATACCCCCAAACCTGTGCCTCCTTGAATCTCTAACAGTAATAAAAATAACTGTCACTAGTTACTTTCCATTTGCCAGGTACCTTATCTACCATAATTTCCACCCAACCACCTGCAAAGGTGTTACCCTTTTTTTTAAGGCAAACTTGGAGAGGTTAAGTTACTCGCCCAAGCTCATACAGCTAGCGATCAGTATTCAAAATCCAGTCTTTCTGATTATGCTTTGGCCACTGCACCAGTCTGAGGGGACAATTCCAGTGGTCAAAGTGAATGCTGGATGGCTCTTTGGGTCATTTCTTGGATCTGACCTAAGGGTGGCCAGTGAAAAATGGTTGGGACACCTTACCAGAACTCCCCTTGCTTTACTATCCACAGGGTAGGTTCTGCTCAGTGAAACCTGCAAGTTTTCAATGTATGTGGCTTCCCAATAGGCAATCTTGTTTTGTAACTATCTGGCTTAGAGGACTTGATATATTGTGCTCCTGAAAATTGATACTTGGCTACTCTTTGGCCTAGTTTTAATCACTAGAAAGAAAAATAATCTTCATATTCATTAAAAGAAAGCTCCTCACTTTGAAAGAAGGTTATCCCCCCCGTTGTGTTTGCACATGTGTACATGTATAAATATATGTGTATGCAGATTAAAAAGACATTTTTTCTTTGGGAAGAAAAATACAACTATGAGTTCAGGACTCTCCACATGTAGGTGTTCTATAATCTAATTTCCCACTCAAAGCCACATTCCCTTTCCATGAAGTTGAAGAGACTACTTGTCCTCCCTCACAGAAAGAATCAAATGAAATAAGGTCTATGAAAGCACATAATTAACACTAAAGCCCTACTCAAATGCTGCATTTCATCAAATCTAAGAAATCGCCCATTTTGAAAAGCATTAAGAAAAATACACGACTTATGATATACATATGACATCTTTAAAAGGTTCCAAGATTGCACAAGTGTTAATATATTAAAAGCTGTTTTAGAACTGATGCAACAAATTTTACTATTATTTGACTATCTGTTAACCTGAGAATATTATTTGTCTATTTATAATTCAGGTATTTTGAGCACCTCTGGTAGCTAAAGACAACATTCATCACATTTTACCAGGCCTAACTTGGTAATTGCCAAGTAATTGGTGTTCAGTATCCGCTAACCGAATGAAAATGCAAAAAAAAAAGAAAGTTTGAAAGGCCATCTTTAACTTACAGAAAAATTCACCATGGGTTTCTTAGTAAGCTCACTTAAAACGCAGCTCCACTTGCTAAGATTCAATTTACCCTTGACTTTTCAAGGACACGCTCATGGTTTAACAATGTAACACCTACATTACCATTTCAAGAGTAACTCATAGAAGCACCTGTTTCTTTCATTTGTCATTTTATGAGCAAGGAAATCAGCTTCTTAAATGGACAGACACTGACAGACTACCGTAAACTGGCCCTGTGTTCAATTGCTCTCAGTCTAAGGAATAACAAACTGAAAATTTTCATGTGGTAAATAGCTCCTCAAAGCAAGTACAAATCTACATTGAAGTAAAAGTTTCCCTAAATCTTAGATATCCCCATGTTTGACCCTGAGTTCATTATATAAGATTTTATGTTCAAGATCCTTAACATGTAGGTGCTTATTCTCTGTAACCACCCTTTGGTGCCTAAAGGTTGAGCCCTAGTGCATGTGACAAATCCTATATGATGGTGATAAGGAAAACTATGATCACCTCAGATGTGGGTAGAATCCATTCCTTGAGTGCTGAGTGTCCAGGGCACCAAACCACTGCTACCCACTTAATCATATTTCACTGAGGGGGGAAAAAACTAGCATTTCCTGGGCACAAAATTGCCTGGGGTTTTATTATTATTATTTTAATCTATTTACCCATTTAAACCTGAAAGGTCTTTTGAGAAGGATTACCATAACCATGGAGACCAGAGCTCTACACACAGCTGAGCGTGAGCTAAACAGTGATTGTCAGTGATCCTCAATATTCTTTTCCATCTTCTTCTATGCTAACCTTGATCTTTGGGTGGGCACATGGCCATCTATTACAACAAATATATTTCTCAGTCATCTTTCATGTCTTGGACCTGCCAGAAGCAAGTTTTCTATAATCTGCTAGGTATACACATGAGACTAAGTTGTGGTATAATAATAATGATTTTGTGATATAAGTATAAATGATATGTGCAATTTTTAGTATGCATCCTTGAAAAGGAGGTGGGTTTCATGTTCTTCTTCCATTCCTTTCCCTTTCTTCTGGTTGGAATATGACGCTCCAACACACATCTTGGACCATGAAGTAAACTTGAGGTTGGAAGACTTCCACATGAAGCAATAGAAGGAACCTGATTCCCAGAGGACCATGACAACCCTGGACTGATTATCTCTGGACTTCATAAAGATAAAACTATTTTGTTCTAAGCCACTGTTACTTGCTTTTTTCTGTGAGGTGCACCCAAAGCTAATCTTCACTGTGATACAAAATGCAACCTAACCATTGGATTTCAGCTGTTTTTTTTGCCACAACATTTAATGGCAATTATTTAGTCTATGTGACTATGGACAAATAAGTTCTCTATGCCTCACCTTCCTCATCTGTAAAATAGTAGCATCTAACTCATAGAGCAGTCATTATAATCAAATGATATAAAGTACATAAAGAGCTTAGCACAATACAATGAACGTTATCTATTTTGTTATTTCTTGTCACTATCCTTCAACTGACACATAGCGGAGTCTCTTATGCCTGACTCCAAAGCCAGTGATTTCTCCGCCTGACTCCAAAGCCAGTGATTTCTCCACCTCACCTTGTTATCCAGAGACTGCCTTCTTAGACAGACCCAGCCCGGAGCTACAGAGCTCTATGTCATCAATGAAATCCCTAAAAGAAGTGCTCCTTCTGTGGGGTGTAATTCTCTTTCTTTGATCTGCCCACATAATCTCAATGCAGTCTGTAACATTTTAAGGCATTAAAGTTGATACAAAACTTAAAGCAAAGTGTCAGTGCTATGATATAGTAGTCCTGAGTCTATTTCAATATGAACAAGTGAGAGAGAGTCTGATTCTTTCTCCATTCATGCTAAAAATAATAAAGAATTTGGATAATAAGTCAGAGCATCTTTATTTTATTATTTTATCTTTTACTATTATGGAAAATTTCAAACATATACAAATTATGAATTTATATAATTGATCCCTTTGTACCCATCATTCAGCATCAACAATTACCAAGTCACAGCCAATCATGTTTTATACGTATAAATCCCTAACTACCTTTAAGCAAATTCCAGACTTTCTGTTATTTCATCAGTAAATATCTCAGTATGAAGCACTTTAATTTTTGGAACATCATATTTCATTATATTGTAATGGGGCAAGGTGCCCTTCCACTGTGTACTGAGAAATTAAAATCACCCACCAGTTCCCTTTCAGGAGACTTCAGAGGAACCTGCCTAACCTTTCTGTCTCCTTACTTCCCAGTGGAAATAATATATCATCCATTCAGCTTCCTGTCCCTACTCTCATTCACTCCTATCCCCACATAACTCACCTCTTCAAGTACTAATCATAATCTTAGTAAGGCCTTGCTGCCCAAAAGATGTGGAAATCAGCATGGAATTAAGTTTTTCCAGGATAGCAGAAATTTATGGAATATTAAAGTTGGATGGAGCTATAAAGGGCAGGATATTCCTTTCAATTTAAAGATAAGAATATTGAGACCGGGAAGTGAACAAATTGATTCACTTTTGGCTTTCTGAAATGCAAATCCAATTATGTGACTCAGCTGCTTAAAACCATTTGAGGGCTTCCAGCTGCCCTCTGTCTAAGGTATTTAACATCATGAACTCCTCACATTTTAAGATAAGCTACTCAGCCCTCACCACTTGCCCCTCTCTCCATTCTAAGTCTAAACATAAAGCTTCTTTATGATCCCCTGTCTGGCCAATTCCTGCTTGCCCTTCAGATCCCTGCATAGATAGCACTTCCCCAAGGAAACCAACGAAGTTCTCAAAACCAGAGTTCTCAGAACACTGTACATCTAACATAGCACTTACAACACACTAATTTGTGTTGAAATTTCCTATTAGATGTATGACTTCCCACATCAGATTATAAGCTTCATGATGGCACAGCCATGTTTGCTCTAACTCCATGCCTGACACAATGCAGACACGGATATATACATGTTAAATAGAAGAATGGTCACTGCCACCGAGAAGAGTCCACGAAAGATATAAGGGAAAGTTGCTCTGTATACTGCCTAGCATCCAATGAAGATTAGTCACTGCATTTGTTACTACGTCACACCTCAGAACTACATATAAGGGACTGGCTGGCTTTCTGACCAGCACAGGTCAGAGCTCTTAGCTTTCTACCGCACTGCTTAATATGGATTCTGCCAGTACTGTCACTTATTGCTAGTTTCCTATGTAAATAAAACCATTTCTACTGAGTAATGGAAAGTGCCTAGATTTATAGTATTTTGAAATATTTTTGTTTGGGGGCAGCTGGGTGGCTAAGTAGGTTAAGTGCCCAATTCTTGATTTCTGCTCACGTCATGATGTCATGGTTCGTGAGTTCTAGCCCTGCCATTGGGCTCTGCACTGATAGTACAGAATCTGCTTGAGATTCTTGGTCTCCCTCTCTTTCCACTCATGATCTCTCTCTCTCTCTCTCTCTGTCTCAAAAATAAATAAACATGCAAAAAAAAATCATTTTTGTTTGAAATGTACTTTTTAACCTGACTAGGAGATTCACATACTCCAGATCATCTTCTTGCAAGACTTATGGATCATCATTTTTATTTTTTATTTTATTAAATTTATTTATTTTGAAAGAGAGTGCATGCATGTGAGAAGGAGAGGAGCAGAGAGGGAGAGAGAGAATCCCAAGCAGCTGCTGCAATGTCAGCCAGCACATAGCCCAACAGCAGGGCTCAATATCATGAACTGTGAGATCACAACCTGAACTGAAATCAAGAATCAGATGCTTAATCAACTGAGTCACCCAGGGGCCCCTGGATCATCATTTTTAAAGAGTATTTCCTTTGGGCCAGGTATTGTTTATAAATAACAGAAGATGGCCCTTTCATCTTTGCCTCTGAAATCACTATGCCCATATTGTATAGACTGTAGGAAATCACGTGTTGGTGAAAAATGAGATGGAAAAGTTCTCAAAAGAAAGTATGTGATTGGCTGCACAACTCTGGTATCAAAGACCACTGAATGATACACTTCCTTTAAAGTTTATTTATTTATTTTGAGAGAGAGAGAGAGAGCAGCGGAAGGACAGGAAGAGAGAGAATCCCAAGCAGGCTCTGCACTGTCAGCACAGAGGGGGGCTCAATCCCACAGACCGTGAGATAATGACCTGAGCCAAGATCAGGAGTCAGACACTTAGCTGACTGAGCCACCCAGGAGTCCTGAATGATACAACTTAAATGGGTTAATTATATGGTGCATAAATCAGGTCTCAATAAAGCTGTTGCAAAAAATAATAATGATATTAGAAATGTTATAAGGTATAATTGGATATGATTTTTAACAATACAGTAGCTAATATGTATTAATGTAATCAACATAATAGCTAACATTTATTAATGTAAATATAATAGCTAACATTTGCTAGTATGGTAAATACAGTAGCTAATATTTATTGCCAACTATGTGACAGGCACCAAAAAAAAAGAAAAAAGTGTATGATCAAAAATTACAAAAGCAAATGCCCAAGTGGTGATAAATATGTTTTAAACTCATTACTACAAAGATAATTATGGTAGACCTTTTTTGTGACCTTTAAAGCTTTGGATACAAGGTTGGAGAGCACAGGAGTATAGGTTTCAATTCAGGAAAGATTTACTGCATGTTACTGTGGGGCCAGTTGCCTTACCTTCATTCCTATCACAAATTTCAGTGGAAAATAGTTTGGTCGGGGAGAAAATAGCAAATTGCTAATTCAGTAAAACTTAAGTCAACACAACCCAACTTTCTCAAATTCTGTCAGTGTAGTGGTTAAGAACATGGGCTTTGGTGACAGATCTGAGATTCCAGCCTGGATGTTTAAACTTGGACAAAATATATAACATCATTGAGCCTTAGTTTCCTCATTTATAAATTGAGGTATTACCCCACAGAATAGCTGTACTTATTAAATTACCTAAGGTAGGTACAGTATACACACTCATCTCTTATTAACCAAGTCTTTCACCGGGAAATCTTCTTCATCTGGCATTGGAATTAGAGCCACGGCCCAGGGATAGCTAACTGAAACCAAGCTAGGTCAACCTGGCCTTTTCACAGGACTTTTCAATTTAAAACCAGGGAGAATAGGTCTGAGTCCTCTCCTAGAATAAGGATGACGGTCAGGAGTAGTAAGAGCCACACCTTGTGAAATGTGGAGGGAGATAAGTCAACTGAGAGAACACTGTTGTCAAGAAGGAAGAAGTAAATTTGAGAGGAAGAGAGAAGAAAAAAAAAACAGCAGTTATATCCTAAGAATTCAAGAGGCCCACACGTACCAAAGGAATCCCACCTAAGACAATACTTAGCACAATGCCTGCATCATCTTAATGTACTGGCATTACTGTTTGCTTACATAGCTGGATTATCACTCCTCTCTTTTCCCTGCTACACTTTAAGAGGAAAAATTAAGATGCCTAAATAAAGCTTGCGTTAGAAATTTAGTAAAATAATAATCTTATGCTATCACTTAGAATCCCTACCCATTCAAACCTTCCATACTTTTTGTGGCTATAGCTCACACTTATTCTGTACACTATGTTCTACAGGGAATTTCCAGGCAGTGTAGTGCTGACCAGTAGAAATATAATGCAAGCCACAAATATGAGTTCTATTTGAAATTTTTTTAATGTTTATTTATTTTTGAGAGAGACAGAGCAGGAGCAGGAGAGGGGCAGAGAGAAAGGGAGACACAGAATCTGAAGCAGGCTCTAGGCTCTGAGCTGTCAGCACAGAGCCCGACACGGGGCTTGAATTCATAGAGTGTGAGATCATGACCTGAGCCCAAATCGGATGCTTAACCAACTGAGCCACCCAGGCACCCCCATATATATAATTTTTAAATCTTTAGTAGCCACATTTAAAATTTTTTTTAATGTTTATTTATTTATTTTGAGACAAAGAGAAAGAGCAGGAAAGGAGCAGAGAGACAGGGAGAGAGAAAAGAGGGGGGAAAAATCCCAAGCAGGCCCTGTGCTATCAGTGCAAAGCCTGATGTGGGGCTTGATTTCACAAACCATGAGATCATGACCTGAAATGAAATCAAGAGCCAGGTGCTTAACTGACTGAGCCAGGCGCTTAACTGACTGAGCCACCCAGGTGCCCATAGCCACAAAGAAGAAGAAAGAAGAAAGAAGAAAGAAGAAAGAAGAAAGAAGAAGAAGAAGAAGAAGAAGAAGAAGAAGAAGAAGAAACAAGTGGATTGATTTTAATATATTTTATTTACTTCAAGGAACACAATATATCACCATTTCAATATGTAGTCTACATGTTGAAATCAATAATCAGCGAGATACTTTATATTTTTTCAAGCAAGGCTTCAAAACCCAGTGTGCATTTTACACTTACAACACGTCTAGATTTGGATGAGCCACACTTTCAAGTGCTCAAAGGCCACTGGGAGCTGGTGGCTACTGTATTAGTGCAGATATAAATTGTCTCAATCTCCACAGTAACTCTAAGAAGACTGAAGCTTTTATAACTATAGATGAGACAACAGAAATTAAGTAATTTGCTCATAGTTGACAGCTAGAAAATAGAAAGCCGAGGCTTGAATCTTGGTCTTTGGCCTCCAAATTTTATGCTCCTTATCACATTATGCTAACTGTACAGTAAGAACCGATGCTCAACATGACTCTGAAATACAGCCAGATCAAATAACTTAATAATGATGTGGCCTCACCTATAAAATGAAAGGGTTGGACAGGTGGCCTTGGAGCATGGGTGCTATATTTTCTGATTGATCACTCAGGACATAGAGCCTGCCAATGGGACAGAGGTGCTCATATGGGAACAATCCCAACTTCTCTGTATCTATTGATTCACGAGCATCATGAATCTCTTACTATCACAAATGGAAGTGTTCCCTCCACTACACCTTTTTGTCTAACTAGCTATCACTCTGTTCGCAGAATCAAAATCAAAATTTTGCAAATAAAATTGTTCACCAAAACAGTCTTCAACGGCCAACAATGTAACTTTAACACCTGAAGTAGTCCAGCAAACTGGTGTCTTTAAGCATCAGCGAGAAATGCAGAGCACAAACTTTCATCTGTTGTCAGCGTCCCAATCTTCCCACCATTTACAAGGGGGAGACTGCCCTTTCCTCAGCAGTTATAGTTGACAGGCTAAGCTTTCACAGGAAAAATGGGAATTGCTGATAATATCTTAACTATTATAATTTTCTCTGGATCATTTCATCACATAAAATGCATTGTTTTTTCACTGAAGCAGCAGATTATAAATCCTGGAAATTAACAGGAAACTTGCTTCTAATCAAGATAACTGTGAAAGTGCTTAACAAAGTGCCTAGAACACAGAAATTTATTGTTGGCTTCCTATGCATCATAGATTAAACCACATTGTCAAGAAATATTTAATGCCTGGGAAATACCTACAATATAATGTTAAGGGAAATTATCAGAACACAAATCAGATTCTAGATATGAATCATATTCTTTTTTAAAAGAGAAAAAGGTCGGTCTCTATATGTGCATAGACAAAACAATGGAAGGAAATACACCAATATATTAACAGTAATTATACTTTCATAGTAGTATTTAGAATTATTTAAAAGATGCTTGCTTTTGTATGTTTTGGAAGATTGTTTGCAAAAATGGCTGCATTCACCCCCCACCTCCCACTGCCACTCCTTGCCATCTATACCACTTTGCAACATTCCTTCACATTTCCTCTTATCAAGAGGTAGAGTTTACTTCCTCACTCCTTGAATCTGTACTGGCCTTAAAACTTCCTTTGAACAACAGAGGGTGTTATGGACTAAATGTCTGTGTCCCCCCCAAATTCATCTATTGTAGCCCCAAATGGTATGTGGAGGTAGGGGCTTTGGGAGGTAATTAGGTATTGGTGAGGTCATGAGCATGGGACCCCAGTGATGGGACTCATTTCCTTATAAAAAGAAGAGAGATGAGAGCTTTTTCTCTCTCCATCATGTAAGGACACAGCAAGAAGGTGGACTTCTGCAAGCCAGGAAGAAGGCTCTTACCAGGAATCTTATCTCCTGGCACCTTGGACTTCCCAGCCTAACAACTGTGAGTAATAAATGTCTGTTGTTTAGACTACCCAGTCTATTGGAAGGGACTAAGAGAGGAAGTGGCATTGTACCAGTTCTAAGCCTAGACCCAACCAACAGGCCTGGTATACTCGTGTCTGCTCTCTTGGACTCCCCTCCCCTTCCCTAGGAGAATGACCTCAAACTAGTCTGCCATTGGTTGGGAGGCTTCATGGAAGAACTGGCCCAGTCATCCCACACATGACAGCAAGCAAGCCTCACTGACAACAGCCAAGACGGGCCCAGATCAGAACTGCCCAGCAGAGCCCACCTCCTGGCCAAAAGAACTGTGAGCTGAATAAATATAGTCTTAAGCCACTAAGTTTTGAGTGGTTTGTTATGCAGGAAGCCTAAATGATTAATATGTGTTTTATAGAGCTTCTACAATGAAAAGCATAGCATGCATTTAAAAACAAAACAAGGGGCGCCTGGGTGGTTCAGTCAGTTAAGCGTCCAACTTCAGCTCACGTAATGATTTGGCGGTTCATGAGTTCGAGTCCCACGTTGGGCTCTGTGCTGTGCTGACATCTCAGAGCCTGAAGCCTGCTTCGGATCCTGTGTCTCCCTCTCTCTCTGCCCCTCCCCTGCTCGTGCTCTGTCTCTCTCTTAAAAATAAACATTAAAAAAAAATAAAAAACAAAACAGAACAATACAATCTTCATCATAAACAAGAAAGGGAGGGAGAGAGGAAAGGAAAAAGACAAAACACAGATCTAGGTTCAAATCCTAGATTCCACCATCCAGTAGCTGTGTTAGCCAAATTATTCAAAACATGTTGAACATTTCTAATATTACCTACATCAAAGAGTTGCTTTTTTAAATTAAAGGTGATATTTATAGCACCTAGAAGAGTAGTTTAATGGGCACTAAGTACATCCTAGATCCTTTCCTAACCTTCTCCTTCCTTATAGTCCCAGCAATGCCTTTATTTTATGAAAATAGCTCAGCTTTATCCCACTCAAGGTGGCAATACTTGAATTCACATTTATTCTTAATACATTTTCATCTCCTTTCTAAGAGAACAAAGTCAATTACTTAAAATCCACTTAACTATGTCCTTATGTACTTTTAGCTTTGGGGAAAAAATGTTAAATAATAGAATGCTACAACTTTTTTTTTGAGAGAGAGACAGAGAGTGAGAGAGAGAGAGAGCATGAGCAGGAGACAGGGGTAGAGGGAGGAGAAAGAGAGAGAATCTTAAGCAGGCTCTATGCTCAACACACAGGCCAACATGAGGCTCAATCCCATGACCCTGGGATCATGACCTGAGCCAAAATCAAGAGTCAGATGTTCAACTGACTGAGCCACCCAGGCACCCCTGCCATAACTTCACTAATAACTTTTTCCCTGATCATTTTATTATGAAATTTTCACACATACTACAAAGTTGAAAGAATTTCACAATACCCACATATCTAATACCTAGATTCAACAACTGAAAACATTTTACCAGTTTGCTTTATCTAGATATTTGAGGGTTTTTTCTTTTTGTTGAAATTACTGCAAATGAATTGAGACATCATATTACTTTATCTCTCAATTCTTCATCATGCATCTCTGAATAAGGACATTCTCCTACACAACCACAAAATTAATAATAATTCCCCCATGTATCTAATACCTAATATTTATTCAAATGTCCTAAATTGTCCCCAAAATGTCTCTTATAACAGCTGAATTTTTGTTAATACTTTACATATAGATGTATACATATACATGTGATGCTCACAACAGTACTTTTAGGTAGATACTATTAATCCCATTTATAGTTGAGGATAAGTTCAGAATGCTAATTTACCTTGCCACAGATCATACAGGTAGGGAGTTTGTGGCAAAGTCATTATCTAAATTTATTTAATGCTTTTTAAACATCATCCATTTAGTGATTTTAATAGATCAGGCTGACATACGAACAAATGAATTTTAAAAGTTTTTAGATAAAAACACTCTAAAATAATAAAGCCTCTAGAAAAAAGCATAAAACAATATCTTTATGATGTTAAGACAAGCAAAGATTTCTTTTTTTTTAATTTTTTTTTTTAATGTTTATTTATTTTTGAGACAGAGAGAGACAGAGTATGAACGGGGGAGGGTCAGAGAGAGGGAGACCAAGAATCCGAAACAGGCTCCAGGCTCTGAGCTGTCAGCACAGAGCCCGACGCGGGGCTTGAACTCACTGACTGTGAGATCATGACCTGAGCCAAAGTTGGCCGCTTAACCGACTGAGCCACCCAGGCGCCCCGACAAGCAAAGATTTCTTAAACAAGACCCCAAAAGTATTAACTATAGCAAAAATTAATAAAGTATACATTAAAGAATTTGTTTGTCAAAAGACATTATTAATTTATCCAAGGATACAGGTGTGCTGTTTCAAAGGGACACATGCACCCCCATGTTTATAGCAGCACTATCAACAATAGTCTAAGTATGGAAAGAGCCCAAATGTCCCTTGAGGGATAAATGGATAAAGAAGATGTGGTGTATACACACACACACACACACACACACACACACACACACACACTGGAGTATTACTCGGCAATCAAAAAGAATGAAATCTTGCCATTTGCAACTATGTGGATGGAACTGGAAGGTATTATGCTAAGTGAAATTAGTCGGTCAGAGAAAGACAAAAATCATATGACTTCACTCATATGAGGACTTTAAGAGACAAAACAGATGAACATAAGGGAAGAGAAACAAAAAGAATATAAAAACAGGGAGGGGGACAAAACAGAAGAGACTCATAAATATGGAGAACAAACTAAGAGTTACGGGAGGGGTTGTGGGGGGGGGATGGGCTAAATGGGTAAGGGGCATTAAGTAATCTACTCCTGAAATCATTGTTGCACTATATGCTAACTAATTTGGATATAAATTTTAAAAAAGAAAAAAGAAAATTAAAAAAAAAAGACATTATTAAGAGAGAGAAAAGGCAAGCCACATGTGCAAGAAACTTTTGCAACACATATATCCAAAGGATTCACTTCCAGAATATGTAAATCAATAAGAAATTTTCAAATCAATAAGAAAATGGCAGACAACCCAGCAGAAAATTTGGCAAAAGTCATAATCAGGCCTTTCACAAAAAACTATACACAAATGTCCAATCAACTACTGGAAAGATATTTAATCTCAGATTCATCATGGAAATTCCAATTAAAATCACAGTGATAGGGCGCCTGGGTGGCGCAGTCGGTTAAGCGTCCGACTTCAGCCAGGTCACAATCTCGCGGTCCGTGAGTTCGAGCCCCGCGTCAGGCTCTGGGCTGATGGCTCGGAGCCTGGAGCCTGTTTCCGATTCTGTGTCTCCCTTTCTCTCTGCCCCTCCCCTGTTCATGCTCTGTCTCTCTCTGTCCCAAAAATAAATAAAAAACGTTGAAAAAAAAAATTTTTAAATCACAGCGATAGACCACTACACACCCACCAGAATCACTAAAATAAAACTAAAAATAAAACAAGTAATATCAAATGTTGGGAAGATGTTGAGCAACTAGAAATCTCATACACTGATGATGGAAGTAAAACTTGGTGCAATCACTTTGTAAAACTGTTTGGTGGTATTTACCAAAGCTTAATGTACATGTCCATTATGATCTAGCAATTTCACTCTTAGCACGCAGCCAGCAGAAATAAGTGCACCAAAGGACACAAAGAGAAAGTTCATAGCAGTACTTTTTGTACTATGCATAAACCACAAATTACCTAAATTTCTGTCTGTCAAAATTAAAATGAAAAAAGTAAAGTGGTGTATTTACTCTCTGGAATACTGTATAGTAATGCGAATGTACTACAATCACCACACAGCACGGATGATCTCACAAATACAACACTGGGGAAAAAGAAGCCAGAACAAAAGATTCGGTACTGAATGATTCCATCCGCATAAAATTCAAAAACAAGCAAAAGTAATCTATAGTGGTAGACCTCACATTAGTAGTTACTCTTCGAAATGGGTCTTCAAAAGGAGTAGATCCCTGGGCACCTGGGTGGCTCAGTTGGTTAAGCGACTGACTTCAGCTCAGGTCATGATCTCACTGCTTGTGGGTTTGAGGCCCGTGTCAGGGCTGTGTGCTGACAGCTTGGAGCCTGGAGCCTGCTTCAAATTCTCGGTCTCTCTCTCTCTGCCCCTACCCCACTAATGCTCTATCTCTCTCTCTCTCAAAAATAAACAAAATTTTTAAAAATTCAGAAAGAGTACATTTAATTGACCAACTGAATTGGAAAGAATCACTTCATACATCCTCAGCAATAAAAGACTCCCCCAGACCCAGAGAAGGAAAACAAAACGGACCAATCAGTATATCTATTTCGTGGCTTTAAGGAGTGTTGGGGTGGGGACGGGGGGGAGTGGAGAGCTGAAATGGTTTTTCACATGCACTAAATAGAGCCTTCTACTTAAAAGCCTGAAATACTGAAATTGGTTTACCTCTCAACAAACAGTACAGATAAAGAAATCTACTATTATGGGACTTCCTCTAGTAGTCTGATCAACTTTTCTTCCAAGCCTGGGGGAAAAAAATTCCTGAAATGCTTGACCAGAAAGGAATGAAGTACTTATCCATATGAATAAACCTTGAAAATACTATATACCAAGTGAAAGAAGCCAGACACAAAAGACCACATGTTGTATTATTCCATTAATATGAGAAGTCAAAGAAAGGCAAATCCATAGAGACAGAAAGTGAACTAGCAGTGGCCAGGGATTGCAGAAAAGGGGAAAAGAGGGAAGAGCATGAATGGGTACCAGGTTTCTTTGCAGGCAATGAAAATGTTATGGAATTAGCAGTGATTGGTTGCACAACTTTGGGAATATACTAAAAAACCTCTTTATTGTATAGTACTGTAAAAAGGCAAATTTTAGGGTATGTGAATTATATCGCAGTAAAAAAAGAAAAAAGAAAAGAGCTCATTGGAATTTTATTAGAAATGTTCAACTTAAGTTTTTTGGTGTTTATTTCTTTGTTTGTTTTAAGCCGTGCAATTCTTTCCTCAGAGGAAATCTTACCCCATATGAAAAAAAAATCTCCACAGAACTCTAGCACTCGAGAAAGCCCAGTTTGAAAATCTCTATATCAAAGCCCACTCTCTCATTTACGTAGATGGGGAAAACAAGACCCAAATGTGAAGTCACTGAGTCAAGCTGCGTTGGGAACTGGACTGTAAGTAGGAAAAAATTCAGGCCTCTGAACCTCCAGGTCAATGGAGTTTTCATTCTCCCTGGCCTCCTCATTTATTGAAACATCTCAAAAAATCCTCCAATTCACCAAAATAAATAAGAAAGGTTATGTAAACAAATATATATATATAAATTTGTACCCTATCCCATATATGATTTGTCTACCCTGCCATTTGGATTATTCTCCTAAATTAAACATGGTTCTGTTAAAAGGAGAGTCTGAAAGGTGAAAGTGCCAGTTTCTACATATTCTTTTTTTTCTTTTGTTTTTAAAGTTTATTTGTTTATTTTTGAGAGAGAGAGCAAGCGGGGGAGAGGCAGAGAGAGAGGGAGAGAGAGAGAATCCCAAACAGGCTCTGCACGGCCACAGCAGAGCCTGATACAGAGCTCGAACTCACAGACTCATGAGATCATGACCTGAGCTGAAATCAGGAGTTGGATGCTTAATCAACTGAGCCACCCAGGCGCCCCCTAAATCTTCTTATAACAACTGAAGGCCTATTTATTATTGTGAAATATTTTGAATGTTGCAGTATTTTGCAGATACTAAAAAGTGGAAGATGTATGAGCAGTCATGTAGGAAAAAAGTAAATATGACCTCAACAAGATAAAGCACATATATGGAAATATAAAGATATGCACAGAAAAGGGATACATCCAAATTTTTATAGTGGTCTCTAAAGTATGGATTAATAGATGGTTTTACAGCTTTCTCTGTGCTTTTCTGAATTTTCATACTTTCTTTTGAGAACATATATACATTTTAATTACACTGAATGGAGTCAGTCCTGTGTCCGACTATGTGTCAGGCACAGTCCTAGGTGCTTTTTATGTATTATTTCTAATTTCACAACAACCCTATAAGTTGGGTATTACTATTTCAGTTTTAAAATGAGGTAACTAAGGCTCAGAAGTTAAGGAACTTGCCCACTTTGTTAGTCTAAGAGCAGGGACAAAACATGGCTTTCTTTTTTCTTTTGTTTTGTTTTCCTGCCCCTCTCTCCCTCCCTCCTTCCCTTCTTCCCTTTTCTTTCCTTCCTTCCATTTTACAGTATGTGCGGAGGGCTGATGGTGTGCCAGAACTTAATCTAGTAACTAAAACTATGAGAAGTGACATGAAAGGGAAAACACAGGATGCTCTGGAAGTATGCTATAAGGCAGGGCATGTGGAGGGGATGTGGAGTTAAAGAAAGCCTCACAGAGTAAGCTATTATCTGAAAGAGTAGAGCTAAGCCTGGAAAGAGGAGGGTAAATACATTCCAGACAGAAGGAACAGCATGCTGGGAACTGAAAACTCTAGTCTTTGAGAAAGTAAAATAAATCCAGGATGATTTAATGATCCACTATCAATTCCAAGGGCTATGTGTCTATGTATGTGTGTGTGCCTGTGCGTGTGTGTGTGTGTGTGTGTGTGTGTGTAAATAAAACGTCCTCACCACATCTTCAGTAGGCCAAATCTTGCAAGAGTAGGAAGGAAAGAGGAGATACTAACCACTGTTCCTTCCCCTCCTTTATCCCAATTAAGGCAATTTCCCTCCCTTGCAGCCCCTTCTTTTGAAATCCTCTCCTTTTAACACTGGTTCCCATATTTTCCCATTTATTCCAAGCAGCAAGAGTCACAGCTGGGTTCAATCTCTGCACCCCCACCCCCAGTTTGGAAGAAGTATTCTAAATTTAAACCACACGCACCAAACTAAAAATGGCTTAAAAGGGAAACAAAGTACCTTGTGCTGGGATCCTGTTAGATTTCACAGACACAAATTACCTTTTTCTAAGCATATGTAATCAAGCGATTCTTAGGTAATAACCATCTTCAAGGTCACATGAAATAAAAGTGTCTGTTTTTTAATGACCAGGGAAGAGGTTGAAGAGGGCAGGAAAAGGGTGGGGAGTTAAGTGTTGACTCATGTGAGGCACATTTGGGGTTCTGAGAATGTCATCCAGCTCCAGTGCAGGCTGGATCTTTCCTTGTCCTCTTTCTGAATCAACCCCCTAGAAAAGCAAGACAGAACCAGGAGTGAGAAACCTAGCTGACAGTCCCTGCACACCCCCAAGCAGCTTCCCCTTTCCAAGCTTTGGTTCCCTCCTTCCTAATCATTTTAGGGATTTGGAGGACAACCTTGATCAGTGATTCTTAAGCTCTTCTGTCCTTGACACTTCCTTTTTTGTTATTTAACATGAAAACGTTAGTTCTTTCAAAAATTTTTATTCAAGTACAGCAGACATACTGAAAAGTGATCCAATCATGTTCAGCTTTATGAATTTTCACAAACTGAATGGACCTAAAAAAACAGTAGCCAAAATAAGGAATAGAACATTACCAGTACTGGAGTAGGGAAACACATCTGAAAAGACTGAAAAATGTGTGCTATGTGCTAGCTTGTTTGATTTTAACAGGAAATTTGAGGAAACATGAAAAACATTTGCACAAATGGGTAATGCACCAATCACTCAGTCACCCTTCAGTTTTATGCCACATTTGAGGAGAGCTATTTATTGCCCTGACCTATTTCCTAGAACTATAAAAATGTGTATTTGAGAAGGAAGGAGTCTAGTGCACAAGTGTTCAAAAAATATGAGCGAGTGAATGAACTGAACTTGAATTCGAGAAACTGAGGACACGGGCAGCAAGATGAAGCTCATGGGTGTGGCCAGCATTGTGCATGACCCTGCATCTGGACAAGGACTTTGAAAAAAACACCTACTCAGCTATAGTAAAATATTTGAATCAGGTTTTCTAAAACTTATGGTAATGTAAGCATTCAAATTATTTTGTGAATTTTAGAATCACAGAGAACTTGGGAGGTAAGAGTTAACAATTCCAAATCATAAAATCACAAAAATATTAAACATTTGGATGGAGGACCAGACTTGGGAAAATGAAAAAGTCTTTTAGTTACACATATTCTCTGGAACAAGGCACACAAATGTATATACATTTCAGAGAAAATATGGGGAAAGAAGATACTGACACGCTTTTAAAAAGCAAGAAACTGTAACTATCAATTGCACCCACCCTTTATTATTTACAGATGTTTAGAATATCATTGATATCTTGGGGGTTTTTTGCTCCATTGTTTTTAGTTTTTAATAGAGCCCACATTAAAATTAAACAGAACATCACCTCACACCAGAGTGGCCAAAATGAACAAATCAGGAGACTATAGATACTGGAGAGGATGTGGAGAAACGGGAACCCTCTTGCACTGTTGGTGGGAATGCAAACTGGTACAGCCACTCTGGAAAACAGTGTGGAGGTTCCTCAGAAAATTAAAAATAGACCTACCCTATGACCCAGCAATAGCACTGCTAGGAATTTACCCAAGGGATACGGGAGTGCTGATGCATAGGGGCATTTGTACCTCAATGTTTATAGCAGCACTCTCAACAATAGCCAAATTATGGAAAGAGCCTAAATGTCCATCAACCGATGAATGGATAAAGAAATTGTGGTTTATATATACAATGGAGTACTACGTGGCAATGAGAAAGAATGAAATATGGCCCTTTGTAGCAACGTGGATGGAACTGGAGAGTGTGATGCTAAGTGAAATAAGCCATACAGAGAAAGGCAGATACCATATGTTTTCACTCTTATGTGAATCCTGAGAAACTTAACAGAAACCCATGGGGGAGGGGAAGGGAAAAAAAAAGAGGTTAGAGTGGGAGAGAGAGCCAAAGCATAAGAGACTCTTAAAAACTGAGAACAAACTGAGGGTTGATGGGGGGTGGGAGGGAGGCGAGGGTGGGTGATGGGTATTGAGGAGGGCACCTTTTGGGATGAGCACTGGGTGTTGTATGGAAACCAATTTGACAATAAATTTCATATATTGAAAAAAATTTTAAAAATTTAAAAAATTAAAAATTAAAAAAATAAAATAAAATAAAACAGAACAGGGGCACCTGGGTGGCTCAGTTGGTTAGGCATCCAACTTCAGCTCAGGTCATGATCTCACAGTTAATGGATTTGAGCCCCGAGTCGGGCTCTGTGCTAACTGTTCGGAGCCTGGAGTCTGCTTCAGATTCTGTGTGTGTGTCTCTCTCTCTGACCCTCCCTGGTTCATGCTCTCTCTCTGTGTCTCAAAAATAAATAAACATTTTTTTTTAAATAATAAATAAATAAAAAATAAATGAAACAGAACAAATGGTCTGGTTCAACTTTCAGCTATAACAGAGTGGAATATAGCAGACCAATAGTTCTGTTGAGGGCAATCAGAAAGCCAGATAAAATCCAAAAACATCTGTTTGAAGCAAAGGTAGAGCTACTGATCAGTCAAGATTTGAGGATCCAGATCCTGGGGAGACATGAGGCACACTGAGGTAAGCCCAGCTTTCTGAAAGCCCATTTTTCTCTGTAGGGTATTTGCCAGTTCTTGGCATGGGGCAAGAGGTTGAGAAACCAGGCAGAGGGCAGCTGCTAAAAGGCAGAGAAGCCTGCAGAACTTTTGACATTCTTATGGGGCTGCAGCAACAAAAAAGCGGAGTTCAGGACTGAAAAGGCATATCCTCGAGAGGCTCAAAGAAGTGAACCTGACATGAGCTTTCTCCTTGAAGTATTGTTAACTGAGCTGCACAGGATAAGAGGCTCAGAAGCCAAGGAAATCAAAGGCAGAACGAGCACTTTGGGTCGTGGAGAGTATTCGGTGGACTCACAGTATCAGGAAGACAAAAAATTGAGTTTAGGACCTGCTGAGGGAAATATCTCAGGCTCTCAATCAGTACTCCCGGGGGCCTAGGAAACCCAGAAGTAGATCAAATCTTAAAAGTCTGCAAAACACACTTAGACTGAGTGCTTGATTAGATTGAGGTGATCTTTCTACTGTGGGCAAAGAATAGGGTAAACGCTCTCATAAAGGAGATGACATCATCCAGAACATCTTCATACACAATATTAGACATTTAACAAAAAATTGCAGGGGCGCCTGGGTGTCTTACTCGGCTAAGTGTCTGACCTCAGCTCTGGTCATGATCTCACAGTTCACAGGTTCCTCACAGTTTGTGGGTTCGTGACCCACGTCAAACTCCGTGCTGACAGCTCAGAGCCTGGAGCCTGCTTCGGATTCTGTGTCTCCTTTTTTTGTCCCTTCTCTACTCTCACTCTGTCTCCCCCTCTCTCTCTCTCTCAAAATGAATAAATTTTTTTTTAAAAATTGCCAGGCATGTGAAGAAAGAAAACCAAGAAAAAAACCCAGAAAATATAAACAGACTCACAAGTGACCCAAATATAGGAGTTAATAAGCATGGTCTTTACAGGGCACCTGTGTGGCTCAGTTGGTTAAGCGTCCACCTCTTGATTTTGGCTCAGGTCATGATCTCACAGTCGTGGGATAGAGCCCCAAAATAGAACAAAGAAATGAAGAATAGGAGTACAGGTAATAGAATCGGACACATATGGAAGAGAGTAAAAAGTTCTAGCATAAAAGTAATTAGAGTCCCAAAATGGGAGAAGAGAACAAAGCAGAAACAATATTTGAAAAGATAATGGCAGAGAATCATGAGAATTACAAAAAACATCAAGCACATAGATTCAAGAAGGGCTGAAGGCCCCAAGCAGGATAAACAGAAGGAAAATCATACCTAGAACAACTGCTGAAAACCAAATATATGAAGAAAAGTCTTTAAAAATTGCCAAGGAAAAATGATGCAACATCAACAGCAACAATAAAACTAATATCCAGGGCTCCCTGGGTGGCTCAGTTGGTTAAGCGTCCAAATCCTGATTTCACCTCAGGTCATGATCTTGCAGTTTCATGAGTTGGGGCTCTGCTCAATGACCATGTAGAACCTGCTTGGGATGCTCCCTCTCCCTCTCCCTCTCTCTCTGCCCTTTCCCCACTTGTGAGCGTGCTCTGTCTCTCAAAATAAATAAACTTAAAAAAAAAAAAAAAAAAGCTAATTTTCCAATAAAGAAAGCCAGCAACAATGGAATGGCATCTTTAAAAAATTTTTCTTTAACGTTTTTTTTTTTTCATTTTTGAGAGACAGAGAGAGACAGATTATGAATGGGGGAAGGGCAGAGAGACAGGCAGACAGAATCTGAAGCAGGCTCCAGGCTCCGAGCTGTCAGCCCGATGTGGGGCTCGAACTCACAAATTGCGAGATCATGACCTGAAGTTGGACACTTAACGGACTGAGCCACCCAGGCGCCCTGGAATGGAATCTTTAAAGTGCTGGGGATGAAGGGGAGGATCTTTTTCCCCAGAATTCTATACATCCATTGAAATTATCTTCAAAAGTAAAGGCAAAACTAATCATTTCCAGACCAAAAAACTAAGAATATTCTTTTATTCCAGATATGCATTACAAGGAATACTAAAAGAAATGTTTTTTATTTGTTTGTTTGTTTGTTATACAGAGGAAAAAGATACCAGAGGAAAAATACTGCACTAATGAAAAGCAATGGCTAGGGTAAATATGTGAGTAAATCTCAATGGAGAGTGACTAAAAAACAATATGCCTCATGGAGGATTAAATATATATATGTATATATGTATATATATACATATATATAATAAATATACATACATAAATATATATAATTAAAATTGATTATAATAAAGACACAAGAGGCAGAAGGGGAGGGGGTATTGAGAAGGGAAGACAGGGTAAATAGAGTTAAAGTATCCTCAGAGCCTACCTTTGTCTGGAATGTGATTAAGTAAAAGTGGGATTGGACTAATCACATATACACAAAAAGTAAAATAGAAATAAATGGGTAACATGCTAGCAGAGGGGAAAAAGGGAAAGTTAAAATAAGGCTTGATCAATCCAAAAGAAAGCAAAAGGAAAAAAAATGGTACATAAAACAGATGGGACACAAATAGAAACAAATAGTGACACAGTAGCCATATAAACCTTAATATATCAATAATTACATTAGATGGTTTAAATAATTGAACTAAACTGTCAGACTGGAGTTTTAAAAATTCATTTATACGCTGCTTACAAAAGATGCAGATTAAACACAAATGCAAATAAATTGAAGTGTAAAGATGAAAAAAGATCTACAAAGTCGCCTGGGTGGCTCAGTCGGTTAAGCATTTGACTCTTGATTTCGGCTTAGGTCATGATCACAGGGACATGGGATCAAGCCTCACATTGGGCTCCACGCTGAGCATGGAGTCTGCTTAAGATTCTCTCTCTCTCCCTCTCTCTCTGTCCCTCCCCTGTGTATGCATGTGCGCACATGTGCGCATGCTCTTTCTCTCAAAAGAAAGAAAAAAAGAAAACAAAAAACATATACCATATTATATATATATGTATATATAGCCCAAAAAAACTGGATGGCTCCATTAATATTAGAAAGATACACTTTAACATAGGAAGCATTACTAGATATGAGAGACATTTCACAATAAATATACAACAATTCTAAATGTATATGGTACACACTTAAAATCACAGCCTCAAAGTTACATAAAGCAAAAGTGAGCAAATATAAAAAGAGAAACAGGCAAATCCAAAGTCATAATGGGACAGTTTAATCTCTCTCAACAAACAGAATGAGAGAAAAAAAAAGGATACATAAGATCTGTGCTATAAGATTTTAAAAATTGACACAATTGACATATACAGAACATGGAACCAAATAACCTCAATGTGCACATTTTTTTAAAGTAGACATGTAACATACATATATAAAGTTGACAATATACAGGGCCCAAAGCAAGTTGCAACAGATTTCAAAGGACTAACATCATCCAAAGTATGTTCTCTGACCACAGGTAAACTAAGGTAGAAACAAATAGCAAAGAAAAAAAAAACAAAACAAAAAAACTAGAAACTCCACAAGTGCTTGGTAATGAAGAAGTACATTTCTAGGTGGGTGGGGGATGCATGAAATAGGTGACGGGGATTAAGGAAGGCACTTCTGATGAGCACTGGGTGATGTATAGAATTGTTGAATCACTATATTGTACACCTGAAACCAATATAGCACTGTATGTTAACTAACTGGAATTAAGATAAATAAATAATTTTTTAAAAAAAGAAGTACATTTATACATGACCCTGTGTGTCAAAAAAAAAAAAAAAACCACAATGGAAATTAGAAAATATTTTAAACTTAAACAATATAAATTTAAATAATACAAAAATTATAAAATATTTTAAACTAAATGACAATAAAAACATGATATAACAAAACTAACAGCATGCAGCTAAAGCTATTTAGAGAAAAAACAAAACACTTAAATGAAAATATTTTTTAGAAGAAAACTGATAATCAGAGATGTAAAACTCTATCTTAAGAAACTGGAAAAAATTTCAGAAAATTGGAATCAAAGAGTGTAAAAGTAAATAATAACGGTACAAGTAAGAAATGAGATAGAAAACAAATGTATAATATAAAAGAACAACCAAATTAAAAATACTAGCTTTTTGCCAAGATAAATAAAATTCACAAAACGTTGGCCATATGCATCAAAAAAAATGAGAACTACAAGTATAAAGAACAGAGAGATGGGAATGCAAGCTGGTGCAGCCACTCTGGAAAACAGTATGGAGGTTCCTCAAAAAACTAGAATAGAACTACCCTACGACCCAGAAATTGCACTACTAGGCATTTATCCAAGGGATACAGGTGTGCTGTTTCGAAGGGACACATGCACCTCCATGTTTACAGCAGCACTATCAACAACAGCCTAAGTATGGAAAGAGCCCATTACTCGGCAATCAAAAAGAATGAGATCTTGCCATTTGCAACTACGTGGATGGAACTGGAGGGTATTATCCTAAGTGAAATTAGTCAGAGAAAGACAAAAATCATATGACTTCACTCATATGAGGACTTTAAGACACAAAACAGATGAACATAAGGGAAGGGAAACAAAAAGAATATAAAAACAGGGAGGGGGACAAAACAGAAGAGACTCATAAATATGGAGAACAAACTGAGGGTTACAGGAGGGGTTGTGAGAGGGGGGGTGGGATAAATGGGTAAGGGACACTAAGGAATCTACTCCTGAAATCATTGTTCCACTATATGCTAACTAATTTGGATGTAAATTTAAAAAAATAAAAAATAAAAATAAAAAAGAACAGAGAGAAATACTGACATCAACCAAAAAATAGGAATAAACCACATAACCTACAAATATTAAGATCTTAAGAGGATATAAAGAAAGCCTTTTACCAATAAATTTGAAAATTCAGATAAAATGGACAAATTCCTAGAAAAACACAACTTACACAAAAAGAAATAGAAAATCTGAATAAATATATATCTATTAAGATAAATGAATCCATATTTTAAAACCTTCCTACAACAAAATTTCCAGCCCCATATGGTTTCACCAGTAAATTCTTCCAGACATGTAAATAATAATGCCATCTTACAAAACCATTCCAGACAACAGAATAAAGAGGAAACATCTCCCAACTTGTTTTATAAGGTCAGCAAAATCTTGATGTCCAAACCTGGCAAGGGGCCACAACAATAGAAAACTGCAGATTAATCTCTCTTGTGAACAAAAATATTCCTCAATAAAATATTAGCAAGTCAAATCCAGCAATATGAACAAAGGATAACATATCACAACTAAGCTGAGCAAAGTCAATTTAATACTCAAAAAAGAAATCAACATAGGGGCACCTGGGTGGCTCAGTCCATTGAGCATTAACTCTTGATTTTGGCTCAGGTCATGATCTCGAGGTTTGTGAGATAGAGCCCCAAGTCAGGCTCTGTGCTGATATCCTAGAGCCTGCTTGGGATTCTCTCTCTCCCTCTTTCTCTCTGCCCCTCCCCCCATTCATGCTCTCTCTCTCTCTCTCTCTCTCTCTCTCTCTCTCTTCCTCTCTCTTTCTCTCTCTCTCTCAAAATAAATAAACAAAAAACAGGTAATTCATACTAACAAAATAGGACAATCATATGATATCACAACACAAAAAACTTTTGATAAAATTCATGATAAAAATTTAGCATACTAAGAATAGAAGATAACTTTCCTAATCTGAATTTTAAAAATGCCCAAGTGGGACACCTGGGTGGCTCAGTCAGTTAAGCATCTGCCTTTGGCTCAAGTCACGATCTCGCAGTTGGTGAGTTCGAGCCCCGCATTGGGCTCTGTGCTGACAGCTCAGAGCCTGGAGCCTGCTTTGGAATCTGTGTCTCCCTCTCTCTCTCTGCCACCACCCCCCCCCCCAAAAAATAAACAAACAGAAAAAAAAAGTTCCTAGGTAAATCCTGCATCAAATATTGTATTTAAGTAATGGTCAAATATTGATAGCTTTTCCTCTGAGATGAGGAACAAAATAAGGATAATCACCATCACCACTTCTATTCAATATAGTGAGAGAGACCCTAGCTAGTGCAATAATGCAAGTGATGAAAAGTCTAAGGATTGGAAAGGAAGAAATGAAATTGTCATTATTCACAGAAATACAACTGCCTGTAAAAATCTAAAAACTATTAAAATTAATACGTGAATTAGGCAAGGCCACTGAAATAAGGTCAACAAATAAAAATCAGCTATATTTCTCAACAATAAGCAATAGAGAATAAAATTTTAAAATACCAGTTACAGTAGCATAAATAAAAGCAATTACCAGTGACATCATTTCTAAGAAGACTTATGACATCTATATCCCAGTATTTCTGCCATAAAGAGGGAAGTTTATGCTCAGCTCAATCCCATTGTGGTAGATTGTTCTAATTTTTTTAAGGAACCAGAAATATAGAATTGAATATATAATCTTCAAAAGTTGTAATGTTGGCTCAAATTCTTTAAAATCATTGAGGTCAAAATAAAGTCATTTTATATAGTCTGAATAACACAAATATATGTAGATATAAAAATATTTTGTATTTCCCTGTGTAGTATCTCAAAATGAAACTGAAATTAAACAAAATTAAACAAAAATATATATAATACACAAAATTAAAAATATATATAATATGCCAACTATAATGTAAGAGAAGTAAAAGAAATGTTATTTATAATAAAACAGGGGCGTCTGGGTGGCTCAGTCGGTTAAGCGTCCAACTCTTAGTTCCAGCTCTGGTCATGTGAGCCCCACATCGGACTCTGCGCTGATAGTGCGGAGCCTGCTTGGGAGTCTCTCAGTCTCTCTCTGTCTCTTTCTGTCTGTCCCTTGCTCTCTGCCCCTCTGCCCCTCCCCCACTTGTGCACTCTCTCAAAAATAAATAAACTCAAAAAAAAAAACGCCAAATGGATTTCAATATGCAAATGCTCAAGCAGTACTATATTAGAATATATAATAACGTAGTCACATACGTGTACTTCTATGTAGACTGAACGAGACAGGTGCGTTCTACTGGTTTCTCAAATACAAGCAGCATTGCTTTGGGTAAGTAGTTTTTCTGAACAAAATTAAGCATAATCTCTCCTCAATTTACACAGCATTTGTAATCCTGGAAATTTCAGTGTATATATATTTCAGAGTAAAACCAGTGCATGTTCTAGGCTTAGAAAAGTATAGAGGGTTTTCACTTACCTGTTCAGCAAAACATTCGAAAGTCGCACAGGACACAGGATAATTGGTCACTGAATGCAACAGTCCGGAGCATTGCAGGACATCTACCACATTTCTGGTTTCTTCCCAATGAATGCTTCTAGAGCCCCTATTTACTTCCAGTGTGTCCCCCAGAAAGCAGTACTGTGCCCATTTGAAAACCACTGGTAGAGACCAGCCTTAAAACCCAGTTTTATCACATGCTAGCCCTGAAAACCAAGAAATCAGTCAACCATTTACAGATCATCCCAGCCAACATATCATTTCTCCAACCTACCCAAGTCACAAGCAGCAATGACAAAAATCCCTGAAGGAATCTGAGTTTCCTCTAAAAGTATCAACAGAGTCATAGTGGTTAAGAAAAGTCACAACATTTTTTGATTTCCTTACACTTACTGTATTTGGATTATAGACTGAGGGGATGTACACCACAGTCTTCTTAATATTTAGCACCCAGAAGTCTAGGTCTGTGCATATTCAAACACTCAATCAGATTTTATAATAACTTTCACTGAAAAATCAGATTCTTTCAAGAACTGCCCGCATAGACAATGCTCTAGACAATGCTCTACACCTGGTTTTACCACATTAAAATGTTATATATAACTTCATTTGCTCCAAAAATGTCATGCTTGTTATTCTGAGATAAAATATGGAAAAATAACAAAGTTTAAAAGAACTTTTTGCCCTAAACTCTTGGAGAAAAAAAATTTTTCCCAACCAAATTTTCAAACTCTCCCTTCCTATTCCTTCATATCACTACTTTTAAAACCTTGTTGCATAAAATACTCAGAGAACTGACTAAAAATAAAAGGGAAATTTCAAGCTGACTTGGAACGCCTATTTTCCAAATAAACACAATCCAGAAAATTAGTCAAAAGCCATCATTTTTCACGGCTCTCCTATGCCTTTTTATAGTAAGTAAGTTAATTCTAATAATAGACGACGTTGAAAATTTTATTAGTAAGTATGCAATTTCACCATGTGACTTATGCTCAAGCCCTTGACTACCACGTGAATGATTTGGGAGGTAAAATTATCTGGGTTTGAATCCTAAGTCTGCTACTTACTATGTGTCCCTCTACAAAATTCTTAATCCATTTCTTTACATGTACAATACCCCCTGCCTTACAGCGTTGTGACAATAAAGCACCTCACAGAGAGCTTTTCACATACTAGTTGTTCATCAAATAGCAGCTATGGTTATTATTATTAACTGTCAAGTTTGCCAATATCTACTTATTAATGCATTCAACTATTTTCTTCTTAGGTGCCTCGTACATAATATTTTCTTTTGGCTTACAAACCATTTTGAGATATGCAGGGCAAATGTTATACAATACCTTTTGTATTTAAAAGCCTCACTGAACCGTCTTAAGACAAGATGTCCCAAAAGGAGAAGAAAGAAAGGCATTTGTTAAATCCCAACTCCGCATTTACTGAACATTAGTCATGTGAGGATAGCTTATAAAAATTCAGTTTCTGCCCACCAATATCTGGATAATTTATTTTCCCCTGACAATCTCTTCAGATTTTATCTGATTCTTTGTTTTCAGTCTTCCGAAACAATTCACAACATTGTAATAGTTTTTCTGCGGTATTTTCAGCATAAACACTAATTTTTAGATATTTACGTTTCATATTCAGGTCACCAACTGGTACTCTGGAACCTACAAATAGCTCTCATGGTCTGGTTACCATGGTCACACCTTTTCCTCACGACCCGGCACAGATGCCACGCACACGCACACACACGCACGCACACGCACACGCACACGCGCGCATGCGCATGGCCACCTCACGCTGTATACTCAGCTGGTCTCTGTCAACACACACCTATTTCCCGGCCCTGGAAAGATTCTATGATCATTAATAAATTGGCTTGGAAGGGTCTTGGGAGACCTTAAAAAAAACAATCATTCTGAACCTGTTGGACTTTCTGAAAATCTGAGGAGAACTCTTGACGTTCTCCTCAAACATAAACAAAATGGGCATGCATATAAGACTGCATTTCACAGACTCCCGGAAAACCACGTTAATACGCTGTGCTGTATTTCAGCGTTTCTCAAACTCTCGGCTGGGATTCACAGTAAGAAACAGACCTGATATCAAGGCAGCCCATACCTACATACATAAACAAGCACAGAATCTAAAACAAGTTTCAGAAAACAGTGTTTACCCTCACTGGGTGCAGTGGTGTCTGATACCTTCTGTGCTACGTCATCTTTCTAAAATGCTGCTGGAGACTCACTAGATTCTTTTCTTACCACCCACAATCGTAAGAGCAGTGATCCAGTCTAACATTTCTTCATTTTAGAAATAAGGAAACTAAGATCCAAAGAAACAAAGGGTCTTGTTTTGGTCACTAATGTGTTTGGTCACTAGTGTTTGGTCACTAATAAGTTAGGTGGTACAAGCCCGAACCTAACTATCCTCAAAGCTCTTTCCAAAACAAAGGGAAACAAAAATTCTAAATACCACCTCCCCTCAAAAAGCAGCGAGAGACGTGAACCTTAAAACACGTTGACATGCTGAGAAACTGAGTGTTAAAATTCCAAACCATGCTGAATATTAGCCTCATCCTGAGCGTCCAATTGAGGCAGTCTTAACTTTTCTAAAACATGAGCATGGCCTAGCATGACATGGCATATAAGCAATTTTTTTTTTCTTTCCAAAAACCCTTTCTCTGGCCACTGACTGAAATCAACACAGGGGAAGCCAACACTCTCAAGTTCATTTGAAATACATTACATAGGCACAGGTTTTATTTGTTCACCAGAGGCTGGCTTAGGAAACGGCAGTGGAGAGGCCCTCTTTCCACTGGCCAGGCCCATGCTTACATAGCTCTTTTCCCTCACCTACGGCTGCTTAATTAAAATTTGAACATCAAAACCACACAGATCAATACATGGATGTAAATGATCCAGAGCCTATTAGATGTTGATAACTACCAACACCAGCTACCCCTGGCTCTTTTAAAGCTTCACTACAGAAAGTAGCATTGCTTGGAGACTTCATTACAGTTTAGTGGATTAAAATGCCAGTCTCCTCACTGGCCTCAGGCTGTTTATGGCTTTTTTTTTTTTTTTCTTTTCATTTTTTGGTGTGTAATAAACATCACTGGCCACCACACGGTAAGAATCTTGTAACAAGCCAGAGAGCAGCTGGGAACTGGTCTGGGGAAGCCCAAGCCGGGCGGCCCTGCGTACAGGAAGGAAAAGGCTGGGGGCATGTGTCGTCTCCCCCGTCACCCAAACAACTTCGCGTGGGAGAGAGACCCAGTGGAAGCAAGTAACCTCCCCGGGGCGCGGCATGCCAGACTCCACCTGCGCACCCCAGCCCGGGTGCCTAAGGGCAAAATGCTGGGGCCTCCTTAACGCAGAGCGCACAGGGAAAACAGAGTAGGGTGCTAACTGCTGCGCAGTGGCTCCGGTGCGAAAAAACCGACGGCCGGGGGGGGGGGGGGGTGGCAAAGGGAGGACGGCAAACCCTAAAATTAGCGCTCGGGAAGCAGGGGTTGGGTACGGTGGCGCGGAGATGGCGTCCTCTGCTGCGGCGGCTTCCCAGGAGCTTTCCTGGAAGGGAGGCGGGGGGAAGGGGGGTGTGCTTCCCCAGGAGCCTGGCCCCTCTGCGCCTTCCACCGGCACCCGGACAAGGAGCAGGAGCAACGCAGCATGAAGGAAGGGCTCCCTCCGGGAACAGGGTCTGGGAACACGTGGAGCCTCCGGAGACCTTGGGGTCTATCGCTCCTCCCCCAACTGCGGCAGAAAATTTAAGGAGCCTCGGAATTTAAAACATCAGAATCCTCCAGAATCCCTGTTGTTGAACTAAAAAATTGGTTGGCTCATTTTAGTGAGCCCTTCCCTTCCCTGAGTTTTCATTTAAATCCTTTTCTCTCTCCCTCCATGGCTCAGACAGAATTAGAGTGAAGGGCTGGAGGGTAGGGGGTAAGGTACCAGGGACGTCTCTAGGCTGGAGGCTGGAGGGGTGGGGGTAGTTTGCATCCGAATATCTCTGCAAGATAAACAGTTCTGAAGGTCAATGATGGCTCTCCGTTGGGTCCTCCCTAAAGGATTGACGTTAAGGAATTATCTGTCAACGTTTTTCTTGTGAACCCAAACTGCAGAAGTCCGAAGTATTTCAGATATTCCAATTGCAATAATGCATCGAAAGCCTACATATTAATTAACTATTGTGAACTCTCCCAAAATAAAATTGTCAAAATCCTGGGAGCTATTATAAGAAAATCTGTGAAATGGAAGTATCTGTAACTCAGCCAGGATTAAATGAAGAATGCAAAAATATTGTTCTATTTGGTAGCACAAATATGGAAAACTGAATGACACAATATTTGGAAACTAAAAGCCAGTCATTAAAAAAAAAAGTCATGTTTATTATATAACTAGAATTTTAAACTAACATATACACAGCAATTTATAGTCAGCCATTAATACAAACTAAATATATCTGTGGAGTGACATCTCATCCCTAGCATCTTTTAGCCTCCCCTCTGCAGTTGACCCCTTACCTTTATTTTCAGAATCTTTCATTCTCTCTTTCCTCTCTCTGCTGCAAATGAGCAGGAAAGTCGGGCTGGTTCTCCAAACCTGACTTTTGATTTGTCATTCACAGAAAGTCAGCGATCTCAGGGGCGAAGTCCCTCAACGGAAGAGCACCCGAGCTCTGATAATTGCATGCAAGTCAGTGTGCGGGGTGATAATTTTGCTTATGCTGGAGCTGAAAGGATGGGGATGAAGGCCGACGTAAACACAAATTCCAAAACATGGCATGGAACTGGATCTGGAGTCTAGGCTTGCCTTTCCTTCTCTAAGGTTAGGGAACCAACTGCTTAGTGCCTCCTCGGCTCTCTAGAGACTTGGTTCCGGTTGAAAGGTGAATGTCTGTGCCATGTGCCATGTGCCCAGCGTATTCTCAAACAGAGACCTTAATTTTGGAGGGAATTAAGAGACCTGTGCTTTCTCTTTCATATTTGTTCATTCAACAAATATTTCTTTCACCTCTCTGTGGACCAGGCCTTATACTAGGTAGTGAGGATACAACAGTGAAGGGGACCAGTCCCTGTCCTCAAGCTGCCCACAGGCTGTTACAGTACAGAGACCTACAGTGTGGTATGGTGACCTGTGTCTGCTAAATGGACACATATTATTGAACCCAGTTTATCCAGGTGTAAATTGATTCTTAAAGCTGAGCCAGAAATGGGGATAAGACCATAAAAGCCCTCTCTTAGAGACCAAGGAAGATTCAAGCAAATCTTTCAATCATCCAATTCAAACATTACGTAGCTAGGATTCATTCCTTCATTTCTTCGTTCAACAAATGTTTATTTGTGCCAGGTAGAATTCCATCTGTTAGGGATTCAAGAGCACAGAAAACAGACCAAATCCTGCTCATAGCTGTTACATTTTGGTGGGGGTATTCAAACAGACACTAAACAAACAAATATAAACATATAATAAATAAAAATAAATGCCATGAGGAAAAATGAAGCATGGTAATGAAGTAACACACATGCCATTTTAGACAGGGTGGCTAGAGGAGGTATTTATTTTATGAAACATGGGTCAGTGTCATCATAGTCCCTTTGGAACATCTTCATTCAGACATTGTCCTTTTTTTTTCTTTAACGTTTATTTCTTTTTGAGAGAGAGAGAGAGGGACAGAGTGTGAGCAGGGGAGGGGCAGAGAGAGAGGTAGACACAGAATCTGAAGCAGGCTCAGACCTGCTTCAGTGGGACCGTGAGATAATGACCTGAGCTGACCTCCTCTGCCGTAGTTGCTCTGTAGGTGATGGGTAGTGGTTATTCCCCACTATAGATCAGTCAGCTGATCTCCAAAAACATTAACTGACCCAATTCAGGACCTCACTAAGTTGTGAGTAGAGCAATAACAAGAAATACACCTACCTGTTGCTCTCATCCCCAGAAATTGCTGGGTGAAACACAATATTGACATGGAAAATTTGCTGGAGCAGGAGTCAAGATAAGAGAGTTGAAGACCTGTCTCCACACTATTAACTGAGTGGTGTAGGGTAGGTGACAACCTGTCTGGCACCAGTTTCCTCATCTGTAAAGTAGGGCTAATCATATGTGTCCTGTGTGTGTGCAAGGCTTTTCAGAAGATCAAAAGGGAGAACAGATGTGGTACTTGGTACACTAAGTCCTATATAAAAGCAAGGTATAATTAGCAACATACTTGGGCTAAGAGAACTAATTGCTAGTGTTCATCTGGTCATTGTAGCCCAAGAGTCAAATATAGCTGCAGAGTAAAAACCTGTCCTGGCCACTAGGGGTCCTGGAGTTGATTTCTAGCTACCACACTGTAAAGACTCCTTGAAAGTTTGGGGAAATTTTTAGTATTTGGTTTTTGTTCCCATCTTTCCTTGGCAGTGAATAATACCTTTATGCTCCTCTTTGACAAGTTAAGACGGGAGAGGAAAATCTGCCTTCACTGGAACTCCTTGCTGGCCACCAAATGAACCATGTTGGTGCACTGACCACATCAAAGAAACGGGCAACTCCATTGCCAAGGACCAAGTCCAGGACAGCCAAAATGTGCCCAGTTAGGAGCACTTTAGGGCCAGAGAGGGGAGACAAAAAGTAGGTGGTGAGAGGCCACCATTTGTGCACTCTTTCATTCAATAAATAGTCATTGTGCCAGGCACTGCCCTGAACACTGGGAATGAATGACACAGCTGCTGAGCAAAGCATTCTGTCCTCAAGAAGCTTGTGGCTTCAGGGCAAGAGGTTTCTACAAGGTATGCTGATTTAGTGATTAAGCAGAGGAATGCCAACGCCTGCCTGCCTGGGTTTCAATAGAAGGGCAGGGGCCATAATGCAGGAGAGATGGTTCAAACATGGGCTCTGTCATTTACTAGCCCCTAAAGTAAGCCAGGACACTTTCCTACACCTCTCTCTGTCTACATTTCCTGATCTGTAAGATGCAGATAATAATGGAACCTATCTCCTAGGGTTGGGTGAGGCTGAAAAGAGTTTACATATATATATATATATATATATATATATATATACACATACACACACACATATATATATAAAGTACATGGCACAGAGCCTGACACATAAAGTGAGGGCTCCATAAATCCCATTAGACTAATATTACTACCTTGTGACCTGGGTCAAATTTACCCCTCTGCGCCTGATGCAGAAAATAATAACTAGCTTGTAGGGCTACTGTGAGAGCTACACATCAGAAAGAATATAAAGGCCTTGGCATAAAGGCCTTTGTTCCCTCCAGGGGGTGAGCTTTAATCAAGTAGGCTTCCCAGGAAAAAACACAAGGAAGTGAGAAAAGGGCTGCCATTTATATTAAAAAGGAAGCAATGTTTTCCAAGAGTGTGGTCATTTCTAACATTTGGGTACCTAACGTTTTACCCAATATTGTATTTTGAAAAGTTTCAGGGACACCTGGGTGTCTCAGTCAGTTAAGCGTCTGACTTGGGCTCAGGTCATGATCTCACGGTTTGTGGGTTCAAGCCCTGCATCCAGCTCTGTGCTGACAGCTGGGAGCCTGGAGCCTGCTTCAGATTCTGTGTCTCCGTCTCTCTCTGCCCCTCTCTCACTCACACTCTGTCTCTCTCTGTCTCAAAAATAAATAAACATTAAAAAAAATTTTTTTAAGTTTCAAACATACAAAAAAGTTGGAAGCACTGCATGGTGCATTTTGTTCTATTTGCTTTATCACGTATCTGTTCATCTCTCTATCCATCCTTAATTGAATTAAAAGAAAATTAAGTGGAAAGAGGTTCAAAGTCCTTTTCAAAGGCTCTTTTTGAGCCTTTATTTTCCCCTCCTGCTACAATATTTATAGAAGCCTTAGACCTCTGATTCTGGGGCCAGTCCAAGCAGGGTCAGGCGAATTCTCAGAAGCCTTGTCCTACCCCACAGTAAACCCCAAGGTCCCACCCAGACAAGAATGGGCTCAAGCCTTGGAGCTTTCCAAAATAAAGCAATGTCTCTGACAGACCCCACACTTTAAATAAGCTGGTACCAAGGAGCACTGTAAACAACCATTAATGGAAACGATCCCCTATCTCAATAACTGGATTTAGCGAAAGCTCAGACAGGCTCCACTGGCCACCAAGTCCTTTCACAGCTCTGCACAGGCCTTGTCTTGGTTGATGCCACTTCTGAGTCACCAGACCAGTGACTCATGCCCAGTAAGGGAGGCCATCTTGAGAGCAAGACCAAATGGAATTTTCAAGAACAATGAGTGAAACCCTGAACTGAACAAGAATAAGGCTTTTTATTGTCCCTTTCAAACAAAAGCGAAAGAGAAAATGTGGCTGTTAATATTGTGGGTTCAACTTCCTAGCTGTAAATTTTACTCTGACGAAAAACTGAGCAAAAAAGATCTTTTACGTTCTCTTGGAAATTTGAGAGCAAAAGAGACTTGAAGCTTATGTTCCAAATTAGGCAGACCTAATGATCTTTCAATGACTTGCCCCGACCCTCTTCTAGCTTAGTCATCCATTCCCAAAACATGCTGAGGTGGTGATGGCAGGCACTGCCACATTCAATCTTCCTCCATCCAGCCAAGCCCCTGTATGGTTTGCTCAGAGCATCTGTCTGGCCATAAAGGAGGTGAAACAGAGAGAGAAAAATTGCTGACTGGGGGTGGAGGAAGGTTTGTGATGAGGGTCACCACAGAGGAGGGCAGCATGACTGTAAGAGAAGCTAGGTAGGCTCGCATGAAGCCAAGCTACAAGACAACGAAGAAGGAATTGCTACTTGGAACACCAGCTCTGTCCCAAGCACTCTTCTTAACATCATCTTCATACATTTATTGGGAATTTATTTGCCAAGCATTGTGTTTAAAGCAAAGACTTTCACAGAACACTGCCTGGCTTTGCATCCCAGTGCATAACTTTGGAAACGTTACTTAACCTCTCTGCGCTTCAATTTTCTCATCTGTAAAACAGAGGTGGTTAAAACAAGGTTATCATCAAAATTAAATAACATAAAAATATGCACAGGTTTTGAACAGTGGCTGGCACAGAGCAAGCAGTGCAGTTAACACTTGCCGTTCCATCTTTTTTAGAGGAGAAAAAAGTGAGGCAGAAATGAAGACTGACTTGCCAAAGGATACATAACTAAAAAGAAGTGCAGCTAGGATACTTTTTTCTCAAAACAACATTGTGAGGGAGGTGATACCATCTTCCTTTTATGGATGAGAGTTTGCAAGCCCAAGAGAGGCCCAGTAACTTGCTCATGCTGGAAGTTACTCATGGCAAATGGGAGAGTTAACATTTAGAACCCATATTTGCTGACTTTAAAGCCTTTGCAGATCCCACTGGGCCAGAGTTTCTCAAACTTTAGCATACATCAAAATTACTGCAAGCCTTGTTAAAACAGATCTCTAGGGGCGCCTGGGTGGCTCAGTTGGTTAAGTGTCCCACTTCAGCTCAGGTCATGATCTCACAGCTCGTGAGTTCAAGCCCCGGGTCAGACTTTGTGCTCACAGCTCAGAGCCTGGAGCCTGCTTCAGATTCTGTGTTTCCGTCTCTCTCCAACCCACCTCCCGCTTGCACTCTGTCTCTCAAAAATGAATAAACTTTAAAAAAAAACAACTTTAAAACATATTGCTAGACCCTACTTCTGGTTTCTCATTTGGTAGCTCTGAGGTGGGAACCAACAATTTGCATTTTTAACAAGTTCCAGGAGATGTTGATGCTGCTACTCTGGAGACCACGCTTGGATAACCACTGTTCAACAATCATGCACCTGTATGCAGAACAGATGCTAGGGGGAGAAAGAGAGCCTAAAGATCACAGGTCAGTGAGTCTTTTCCACTCTGTCACAGTGTTGATTACTTCACAGAGCCTAGCAAATATCCTCATATTTACGTAGACCTTTCATATTTATGATCCCATTTGATCTTTCCAATATCCCTAGGTAGTAATCATTATCTCCACTCAATGTGACTTTTTTAGGGGCATATGGCTAGAAAATGGCAGTGAGGAATTTAACTGAAGATCACCTGTCCTCCTCTCCAAGTAACTTGTCCTGGAAAGCACATATGCTGACAGAGACTGGCTATAGTTCCAATCTCTGTCTTTCCTGGGGAAGACTACAGCTCAGGAAAGGGCTCTTTGCCCCACCAAGGCTTGGCAGGAGGTAATTTCTGGTGGGAGAAACTCAGAGCCAGTTTTCTTCCATTATTTCAAGGTCTACTTCTCAAAAAATACTTTCACCAACTATTCACTTCCTTCTCTATAACCTAAAAGTTTTGATATTTGCCTAAAATGTAGTTCTTTTAGAAAGGCTGGAAGCATTTGGAGGGTTAATTTCCATTGGAAACAGCTTCTTCATATTCCCATTAGGAAAAGCTTGAATGCTTAGGTATATTTTTTAAAGTTGTTTGGACATATAAGCCAACAAATGATTAATATCCAGAGTATTTACTTATTTTTTTAATGTTTATTTATTTATTTTGAGAGACAGTGTGGGAAGTGGGGAGGAGAGAAAGAGGGAGAATCCCAAGCAGGTTCTGTACTATCAGCACAGAGCCTGACCTGGGGCTCGAACTCACAAACCATAAGATTGTGATCTGAGCTGAAACCGAGAGTCAGATGCCTAACCGACTGAGCCACCCAGGTGCACCAGTATCCAGAGTATTTAAAGAACTGTAAGTGAATAAGAAAAAGACAAACCATCAAGTTAAAAAAAAAAAAAATGGGAGGGGCGCCTGGGTGTCTCAGTCTGTTAAGCATCTGACTTCGGCTCAGGACATGATCTCAAAGTCCATGAGTTCGAGCCCTGCGTTGGGCTCTGTGCTGACAGCTCAGAGCCTGGAGCCTGCTTCAGATTCTGTGTCTCCCTCTCTTTGCCCCTTCCCTGCTCGTGCTTGGTGTGTCTCTCTCTCAAAAATAAATAAACATTAAAAAAAACTTTTTAATAAAAAAAATGGGAAAAGAGATGAATAGGCCTTATTCACACATAGCCAATATTCATGTGAAAAGATCTTCACTTCATTATTTGTCAAGGAAATTTAATATAAAACAACAGTGCAGTACCATTTCACATTCATGAAATGGGCAAGCATTAAAAAGTCTGACAGGATGTAAGGAATCAAGAATTGTACACACTCCTGGTAGGAACGAGATTAGCACATGTATGGAGATGAGCTATCTTTCCAAATTAAAAAAGCATATACTTCTAACCCAGTAATTGTCCTTCTAGGTATTTATCCTACTTACAGTCACAAATGATCATATGGTAAATTTCAGGTGCATTCTCTTTGGATATACCTCCATATCCGAAAGGATCTTTTCATTAAAAACACAATTTATTGAATATCTGCTGCATTCAGGACACAGTGTTAGGCTGAAAAGATGCCAAGAGTCCCCCAAAGCTAAACTACTTCTCACTTGCAACCCTGGTGGAATAAAAAAGGGTGGTGTGGAAGACCTCCTGGTTAGTACAGAAGGAACAGCTGCCCCTAACGAGCTTCCGGCTATGTTTTATTCCCACAGGTTACCGAGCTCTCCAGCCTCGTGACTAACCATCATTGGGATGTGATTGTATGGTAGACTATCTGAACTAATATTAATAAAAATAATAACTACCACCTTGTGAGCTGTGTCCCAGGCACTTCATATACATTAACTCATTTGATCATCACTGTAACTTATGACATAGGAATTACCATCTCTCTTTTGTTTATGTTTATATCATCTCTATTTTATTTACATATGTGATACATGACTGAGTTTTGGAAAGATTTAGCACCTTGCCCAAGATCATACGGCTTATTACTGTGCCACTTACTGATGGCAGATTCAAATCAGAGTCTGGCACCAAAGTATATGATTCTAGATGCCCAAATTGGTGGCTATCAATTATGAAATGATGCCCCATCATTATGAGAAATTCAGACCACCTTTAAAAAAGATATCAAATAAAATTGGGATATGGATTTCTTTCATTGTAAGATATTTATTGATTTTACTTCTCTGCATTTTCGTGGAGGGAGATGTGGCAGAAAGAATGTATGGGCAGTCAGGCCTGACTCTGCCACTCACCAGCCATATGGCCTCCCGCAAGTCACTGTCTCTTGGTTCACCTTCTCATCTATAAAATGGGGGAAATAAACACCATCTGCCCTCCCTCCTTCCAGGGTGCTGTCAAAATGAAACAAGATCTTATAGTTGACCTATTCTATAAGCTGTAAAGTACATAACGTAAGACATTACAATGGTTGTAGAGGAGAGGGGGAAATAGAGAAATATAGTGATTGACCAAGATCTTACTTAAGAAAAAAGAGGTATGGCATGGCAATGAGCCCCAAGAAGCCACGGGTGAACTCTAGGACAGAAACAGAGAAGAGAGAACAGGATAGCTATGTACACAGTATAGACCTGGCTTTAAAAACCATAGAACTAGAGTGGCGCCTGGGTGGCTCAGTTGGTTGAGCACCGACTTGGGCTCAGGTCATGATCTCACAGTTGGGTTAGTGAGCTTGAGCCCTGCAGGGATTCTCTGCTGTCAATGTGGAGCCCACCTGGGATCCTCTGTCCTGCTCTCTCTCTGCCCCTCCCCTGCTGGTGCTCTCTATCTCAGAAAAATAAACATTAAAAAAAAAAAACTATAGAACTAGAAAACTTATTCTAATCCATTTTACTACAGTGGGAATGTCCATTTAGTCCTCTTTCGTAAACGTTCACACAACACCTGGAATTACACTCTGCATATAATTATCACTCAAGGAATACTTGTTGCAATAACCCTTCTCTTTGACTCCTCAGGCAAACTAAAGAAAAGGGGTGATCAGCCTTCAGGCCTATGAAGTTTCAACAACAGTTCAATGGCAGTGGGGAAGGAATTTAATTGTGCATTGACTAAAAGTAATAACCCATTCTTTGAAAGCCAGAAAGATGACCATACCACGCCAGTGTTGCTCTAATGACCGACAATAGAAAAGCTTGTTTTCTAATGCAATAAATAAATATTTAAAAGACAATTCTTGCTCTTCATTCAATTTAGTTTTAGAATGTTTACTGTGTGCCAGCACTTTACAATGATTAACACATTCAGCTCATCAATTCATTTAATCTTCAAAACAATCCTGCAGTGGAGGTGGGTGGGGTGACCACTGTATCTATGACAGGGCCCTGGTGCAATGTAGTTTCTGCCCTGGGTCAGGTCGGCCATTTTAGAAATCAAGACATGTCAGTCTCTCAGAAAAAGAATCCTCAGATGATGGAAACAGAAAGAACAAGACAGAACCTACCCCACCCCCACCTCCTCCCACACACACTCACACACACACACACACACACACACACACACACACACATATACACACTCACACACATACAAGCAAACAGGTATCTAGAAGGTACCAAGCCCGGACTTAGCCTGGTAGGGGATATAAAGATGAAGTAGATGAGAGCCTGCCCACGTGGAATCTAAAATACCAGATGAACAGTGACAGATGCCGTAGAGGTGAGGACATACTAAAAGAAGAGGTTACAGGTGGCAGAAACCTGAGGAAGGCCTTCACAGAGAAAATGGCATTTGTGCACCCCTGATGGACAGGCGGGCTGAGAGAATAAGGCATGGATGGCCATTACAAATACGCACAAGGCAGTGAGCTAGCAGATCAGGTCATGTCCCGGCTTAGAACACTTCAGTAGCTTCCTGGCTCACTTTAGAAAGAAAAACCAAGCTCCTCCTCATGTCCTACCCAGACTCTGATCCAGGTCCTGCCTCCCTCACCTTCCCCTTGCTAGGCTCAGGCACACTGGGAATGTTCCCACTTGTATTTCTCTCTGGCAGGAACACTCTCCCCAGGCTCCATGCTGGAGTAACTCCTACTCAGTCTTCAGGTCTCCGCTTAAATCATGTTGCCTCAGAGAGGTCTTCCCTGTCCATCCATCGGCCGTGTAAGCCAGGGCGCCTCTGCCTTTTTCCCTCTCCCAGCAGACTGTGGGATTCCTTCCCAGCACACACAGCAATTGGTAATGGGGATGTTAAGCCGTTTTATGTGTGTAATGTCCGTTTCCCCCTCTAGAAGTAGTGCCAAGAGCTGGGCCTTGCCTACCTTGTTCATTCCAGGCCCTGGCACACGGCAAGAGCGCAATAAAAACCGTGGCCACAATGAATGGAGTGGATCGGTGACTGAATAAATGTGAGTTAAGGCCCTCGTGGGGACAGGGTGGAATGCGTTTGGGAAGTAGTTTCTTAGGAGTAGAGCTCAGGCGGTAACAGGGAATCACCGCAGACAGGTTGGAAAGGGGGTGGGTCTAGATGGAGAAGACCTTGAAGGTAGCCTTGGGTCCAGATTCATTCCCCCAACAGGCTACTGCATTGCAGGCACCCGGCCAGGTGTCGGGCGAGACACAAACCTGAGTAAACCGTGTCCCCAAGGCACCCTGAACTCCTTCTGTCCAGGGTCAAAGGTACACACAGGGGCTTCTGCGGGAAACAAGCTGCAACCACCCGGCCCAACAACAGATGCCTAAGGGGCCAAGGGGTGGAGGGAGAGAGGGGACAGTGCCAGACCGGCCCCCGCACTTCGGCGAGCAGCCCCGGGAAAGCCGGGGGCGGGGGGTGGTCTTGTCACAGGGGCCGAGGGTCATCCTGGCCGCGCCGCCCCGGTCCTCAGGTCCCAGGGGCGGAGAGGTGGGCGCGAGCCGCCGCCTACGGCTGCGGGAGCCACCGCGGCCCCCCTGCAGTCGAGGCCGCGCCGGCCGCGCGCGGTAACAGGTCCCCCGGCAGGACCACACTCACCCTGCGCCGCCTTGGGAGCCGAGCGCGTCCTCCACAGCCGCCGGGTCGCCTTCCACGGCCGCAGCGAAGAAAACAGCCTCCGGCTCTTCTTGCCGCCCTTCTCAGTTGCTCCCATCTGTGCGCCCGCGCCCCTCCCCCGCTGCCGCCGCCGCCGCCCAAGGGTGGCCTAGCGCTGCCCCCGCCGCCGCGCTTCTGCAGGTGCCGGGCGGTCGCCGGGGTGGACGCGGCCGCCGGGGGAGGAGCTTGCGGCCGGGGTGGGGATGGGGGGGGGGCGGCGCCTTGCGCCCAGCCTGCGGGGTGCGGCGGCCCGACGCGCGGACGCTGCTTCGAGACGCCCCCCAGGGAAGCACGGAGTGCCCGGCGGCTTTGCAGGTGAACGCTTTAGTTCCCCCGTCCTTCATTCAAGAGACGTCGATGGAGTGCCAGGTCCCGCGAGGCATCATTGCCTAACACCGGAACCCCCGGGGAGGTGCACTGATTTTATCCCCAAATTGCAAATGATCAAATTGAAGCTCGCGGAGGTTGTAAGTCGTCTGCCCAGAGGTAAATGGTGACGTTTCCCAAGTTCTGGGCTCTAGGTGCATTTTTTCATACCTTCCTGTTGCCTCAGAATGATCCCACATTATATTTAAAAAATACATATTTTTTTAAATCTAACAGATGTTCCTACTTTCCTCTTACAACAGCTCATGATTTTTTGAGAACCCATTCTATGTCACTTTGGCACTTTTACATACATGCTATTAAGCCTGACAGCATCCTGTGGGGTGGGAGGCATTTTCCCATTTTACAATTGAGGAACCCAAAATGGCAGAGCAGAGACCCCCTGCCCCACACCACTTTGTCTCTGTCTCTATTTTACTTGTAATTGGAAGTGTCTGGGAGGAAGCTCCAAATCAAGATCTCTTAACGCTTGCCTGGCTGCAGTAAGAATAATATTTATGGGGTGGTTTTTATGTGCCAGATTTTACATACATTACCTTATTTAACTCTCCCAAAGATACTCAAGGGGAGAGAAATTATTAATATCCACACTTTACAGATAAAACAAACAGCATCAGAGAGGACAGGTTACACTTATAAAGCCTTAATAAAAGTTGTATGCCGGTTGAGTCATGAAACTGCCATTTTTCAAGGCCCAAATATCATACACAGCTTCACCAGGTGATCAAAATTAAAATCACCAAAGGAGGCAGATAAAATGCAAATGCCTCCAGATGTGTTACACTAGAGAAAGGCACATCAGCTTTGTAATATTTTGGCCACAAATGAGCAACCTGAATCTAATCATAGGGAAATCTAAGGTAAACTCCAAATGAGGACTGCACTTTAAAAGTGGGAACGGTAGGGGCCCCCGGATGGCTCAGTTCATTTGTTCCTTCAGCCTTCGACTTTGGCTCAGGTCATGATCTCAGGGTTCATGAGTTAGAGCCCCACATCCATTCTCTGCTGTCAGTGCAGAGCCCGCTTCATATCCTCTGCACCCCCCCCGCCCCTCCCCTATTCACTCTCTCTCAAAAATAAATAAACATTAAAATAAAAAGTGGGAGCGGGGATGGTACAGTATTCTTCCAACATCTTAAAAGATGAAGAAAGGCTGTGGACATGTTCTAGGTTAAAAGAGGCTAAGGAGACCTGGCAACAAAAATACCTGGCCCTAGACCACACCAAGTACTGGAGGCTTTTATCATCTGGGCCAACTTTCAAAAAAATCGAAATATTGATAGCAGAGTAGATAAAGTGTTTATCAATGAGAAATTGATTGGAGTTGATAAGTATACTGTGGTTATGTGAGAAAATATCCCTAAATACACATTAAGGTATTTAGGAATAAAGGGTCATGATGCATTCAACTTAGTTTTAAATGGTTTAGGGGAAAAAATTATCATATATATATATGTATATATATATACACATATATATATACGTATATATATATATACATATATATATATGTGTATATATATATATATACCTATATACACGCGCACACACACATTTGTGTGTGTTTGTAGGGGGGCAAGTAATAAGGAAATGCAGCAAAATGTAAATAATAGGTGAATCTGGAAAGATACGTGGGTATATTTTGTAAGTTCCACAGAAAAAGAAAATAAAGTGGTAAGAATTACTCTACCTGATATTAAGGCCTACAATAAAACTATAATTATCAAAACAGTGTGGTGTTGTCAGAGGGATAGACACATAAATCAATGAAACAGAATAAAGAACCCAGAAATGGACCCATAGACATAAATATGCCCAAGTGATTTTTGACATTGTGTGAAAGCAACCCAATAGAGGAAAGATAGCTTTTTCTACAAGTGATGCTAGAACAACTGGACATCCATTGGCAAAAAATGAACCTCAAAACTAAACCTCAAACTTCATACAAAAATCAAGTCAAATGAGTTGCAGGCTTAAATGTGATATGTAAAACTATAAAAATTCTGGGAAAACAAAGTAGGATAAAATCTTCTAGTATCTAGAGCTAAGCAAAGAGTTCTTAGACTTGTTGCTAAAAGCGTGATTCATAAGAGGAAAAATCAATAAACTGGGCCTTATCAAAATTAAGTACTTTTGGTCTGTGAATGACTTTCTTAAGAGGAAGAGAAGACAGGCTACAGACTGGGCAAAAATACTTGCAAACTACATATCCAACAAAGGACTCGTATTTATAATAAATAAAGAATTCTCAAAACTCAACATTAAAAAAATCCAATTAGAAAATGCGCAAAAGACATGAACAGATATGTCACTAAAGAGGATACACAGATGGTAAATAAGCACATGAAAAGATACACAGCATCATTAACCATTAAGGAAATACAAATTAAAACCATAACGAGATATCACTACACACCTATTGGAAGGCTCAAAGGAAATATAGTGACAACACCAAATGCTGGCAAGGATGTAAAGGGAGAAACTGGATTAGTCATACGTTGCTAGTAGGAATGTAAAATGGTACAGACACTCTGGAAAAGTTTAGCAGCTTCTTATAAAACTAAACAAACAACTACTGTAAGACCAGCAATTGTACTCCTTGGGTACCCATCTCAGAAATTAAGAAAACTTATGTTCACTCAAAACCCTATACACAAATGTACATACAAGTTCTGTTCGTAATAGCCAAAAACTGGAAACAAGTCAGATGTCCTTAAATGGGTGGTTAAACATGTTGTGGTACCTGCAGACCACAAAATGATACTGAGAAATAAAAAGTAACAAACTACTGATACAGGCAGCAAACTATATAAATCTCCAGAGAATTTTCTTGACTTAAAAAAACCAATCCCAAAAGCTTGCATACTGTGTGATTCCATTTATAGAACATTCTTGAAATGGAGAAATTATAGAAATAGAGAATATATAGTGGATGCAAGGAATGAGGGAGGTAGTTGTGGCTATAAAAGGGCAGCACAGGGAATTCTGTGGTGATGGAACTGTTACTGTAACCTTGACTGTGTCAGTGTCAACATACTGGTTGTGATTTTAGATTAGAGTTTTGTACAATGTTACCATTATATTAAAAACAAGTGATTGTGGGATCTCTGTTTTAGTTTTTACAACTGCATGTGAACCTATAATCATTTTTAAAATAAAACTTTAATTTTTTAAAAAAGTTACATATCTACAATTTAGTATAGTTTGCTCCAATATCGAAAAAAAGGTTGAGCCAGGATTCAACCTAGATTGCCTTCATGGCTACACTCAACTGTATCATGAGCCCTGGCTCACTGTGGGAAGCCAGGGACCATCTGCTAGGTCTCCAGGAGGACTTCGAAAGGTCACAGGAGCACAGCGACTCAGGTCGGTCAAGAAAGGCTAGATTAACATTTCGGTTTGGTATGAGGCCCTTAGTGGTCTAGATAAATGACACTCAAAAAGTACTAATGTGACAGTCCTATATGATTCTTTTTCTAATCCAGAAGAATAGGAAGATACACAATAAGGAAGGGAAAGTGGAAGAGACCGGGAAGAGCATGGAAACTGCAAGTATCTTCTCTATCAGCAACAAGCTGACTTTTCTTCTGCACCAACCTTCACTCCCCATGGCATCCAGACTAAAGTCTAAAGAAACAGGCCCTGGAAGAAGTGATCTAATTAACAGTGCTACTCAGGAATAGTGGCCACATGCCACCAACTCATAGCCTAGACTAGGATCGCCCTTTGCTCTTGGGTCCTCTTACCTGGCCCTGGGGTTAGGACACCTGGAACCTAGTCTTGATTACCCCAATAATCTGTAAAATATTGGTCCCTTCTCCTAGCTTATACTTCTTTAATCACCACTACCACCCTCGCTCCCTTTAGTGGAGGGGACTTAATCAGATAATCTAAAAATTTCCTTCTGGGATCTGCCACCATCCTTCCCTGTATGTCCTGACTCTTACTCACTGGTTTTGGAATTGTGCCAAGTGACAGGAGCCCCAGTGGGCCTGTCTTAGAGACTCATCTTTTCTTCCATTGTGCTGGCCTGTCCAGTGGACCGAAGCAGCAACTTGGGGCCCACTTGCTCACTGCTTGGATTTCACTGGCCAGGGCAGGATGAGAAAGACATTCTTTGGCTTGCCCTTTTAGTCCAAACATCATGTGATTTCATGGCACTCCTCCAGCTCAGAGCTGAAACAAGGCCAAAAGCCTCTGGCTCCCACAGTCACAGCTTGCTCCAGGCAGATCCAGTGGGGAGCCTTCTCCCCAGTCCCTGGAGTCCATGGGAAAAGAATGCAGCCTGAAGGAAGATCTAAGTAGAAACACCCAAGTGCCCTCAGGCACGTTAATGAGCACTAGCAACATGGAATTTCTTTCCAAATGTCAAAAATGCAAAACAAGCCCACTTATTTGTACAACTGGATCACTGGGTGTAGGAACAAAAACAAAAAGAAAAGAAACCTTGAATTCCATTCCTGTCATTGTGTTTACAAAGCTAAGCCCAGAAACATGAAAATGACAGTCCTCAAAGTCAATGGAATACAAGATTCTCCTGTGTGTGTGTGTGTGTGTGTGTGTGTGAGAGAGAGAGAGAGAGAGAGAGAAGGGGGAAAGGGGCTGGTAGAAAGAACCTAGGCTTTCCAGCTAGGCAGAGTTGTGTGAATTCTAGCTCTGCCACTTACCAACTTGCCCAGCTTCTCTAAGGCTCAGTTTCCCCATCTGTAAAATGGAGGCAGTAAATAGCACCTAACTCAGAGGTTTGCAGTGTTTTACTATTACATGTAATGAACCCAACAGGCAAAATATATGGTAGCTTATTATAATACTGTGTCCATTTAGAGAGTCAATGACAAATTTTAACAGAATGGCATCTTCTTTTTCAATGAAGAGGTGTGTGTGTGGGTGGGTGTGTGTGGGTGGGTGTGTGTGTAAAGAGAGAGGGATGAGAAGGTCTTGATTTTTGGTGAAAGTCACATCTTTTAACCTTCATGATTTAATTCTATGTCTCTCTTCTCTTATGCCTGAGGGGTCCTGTTGTCAGTCCTCCCTTACAGAAGGCTCCAGAATATAAATGAAACTGTCTAGCCTAACGGCATCTCAGGTATCTTTGGAACCAGTAGAATTAATGGTGTTGTTTCTAGTTACCCTAGTGGCAATTCTAACAGGACTATTGTTAGTATAGGAAACAATTAAGGGCAGTCCCCACTTAAACTTATTTTTCAGTCCACAGTTCTCCAAGTTTATGGCATTATGATGTAGTCAAGATTTAAAGAGTAATACCTACATAAAGCTTCCCAACCATGACATTTTCAGCAGTGGGACCTTGTATGAGAGGAGAAACTGCTCATGTAAAATGTTTTCAGGACTTCTAAGAGATTTCAGTTATCTTTTGCTGCATAATAAACCACCCCAAAATTTAATGGCTTAACACAACAACAATCATTTATTTTGCAATTTGGGCAGGGCTCAAAAGGGACAGCTCACTTCTCCACAAGACATCATCTGGGTTTGTTCAGGGCTTGCAGGTCGACGTCTCAGGTGGCTCACCCACGCAGCTAACAAATGGTGCTGGCTGTCAGCTGGGTGCTTAGCCAAGAGCCTCGATTCTTCTCCACATGGTTGCTCGGACCTCCTCACAGGACAATGGCTGGGTTCTAAATGGGAGAAGGCTGAAACTGCTAGGCTTCTCAAGGACTTGGCTGAAAAATCTCCAGATGCCTTGGCTCAAATGTTCCCAAAAAGTACTTCCTGCTTAATATTCTATTAATCAAATCAGTCGCAGGCTCAGCTGTTCTAGAGAGGTGTCATAAGCTCTGCCTCTTAATAGGAGGACTGGTGAGCCCACACAAGGAAGACAGAATTATTTGAGGTCATCTTCAGGGACGAGCTAGCCCAGGCTCTCATCAGCCAAAAAATAACCCCAACCAGCAAGTGAATGCCCAGGATCTCCCAATTAGTGATTAGCTTACTCTCAGGAAATTGGGGTTCTGCAAGAGGCTCATGAAATGGCAAAATGGGCACAGAAAGGGGTAATCATTCAAGGAAAAAACCATAATATCACATATCAAAACCATAAGAAACCTTTTTTAAAGCACCTTCAATGCTCAAACTAAACCTTGTGTTTCTCTCTCCCATTAATATGAAAAGAGGACCATGCTTGGCCTCAAAGACCTGGACTGAGTCTAGTTTATTTGGCAATTTAATGTTCTTGCACAGGGCACCTGGGTGGCTCAGTTGGTTAAGTGTCTGACTCTTGATGTCAGCTCAGGTCATGATCTTGCAGTTTGTGGGATTGAACCCTACATCGGGCTCTGTGCTGACAGCATGGAGCCTGCTTGCGATTCTCTCTCTCTGTCTCTCTCTCTCTCTCTCTGCCCCTCCCTGCTTGTGCTCTCTCAAAAATAAATTAACTTAAAAAAATTTTATGCTGATTCACTTTTAAATTGATCTAAAAATATAAATGATGTCTATTGAGAGAGATGTATGGCATAGCTATTAAAAGGCCTGACTCTGGTGCCACACTATCCTGCCTCAACAATTTACTGGCAGAGTGATGTTAGAAAGTTGCATTAACATCTCTGTGCCTCATTTTCTCACCGAAATGGAGATAATAGAGCCCACCTCCTAGGTCTGTCTTGAGGACTGAATGAATTATTATATGTAAACACTCAATGGCAATGAATAAGTGTGAACTCTTGTTTTGTTACTACTCCATACTGGGCACAGTGATAAGAATTTTACAAACATGACTTATTTATTTATAGCACTCTATAAGCATCAGCTACTGTATGTCAGATACTATCCTAGGCTCTTCAGATTCATAAGGAATGAATCAGATAATGATTCCTGTTCTGTGGAGCTTACATTCTATTGGAAGATGTGGGAGACAGATAATAAACAGTAGGCAAAATAAGTAAGTAAGCTTTGAAGTTTGGTAGAAGATGTAAGTGTATGGATAAAAGAAAAAATAGAGCAGGGTGGGGGGACCAGGAATGTTGGTTGGGGAAGGAGGAGCAGGGATAGGTTGCAGTTTAAATAGGGTAGTCATGGGGCGCCTGGGTGGCTCAGTCAGTTGACCATCTGACTTTGGCTCAGGTCATGATCTCACAGTTCGTAGGTTCAAGCCCTACATCAGGCTCTGTGCTGACAGCTCAGAGTTTGAAACCTTCTTCAGACTCTGTGTGTCCCTCTCTCTCTGCCCCTTCCCTGCTTATGCTGTCTCCCAAAAATACATAAATAAAAAGAAAAAAATAGAAAAAAAATTATAAATAGGGTAGTCATGGTAGACCTGGTTAAGAGAGAAAATTTGAGCAAAGACCTAAAGGGAGAGAAATCAACTAAGTAGGTACCTGAAGGACGATCATTATAGGCAGAAGGAACAGAGAGTGAAGGGGGTTTGGAGGAACCCCCAAATCACCTTCCCTCAGCTCCTGAACTGTGAGATCATGACCTGAGCCAAGATCAAGATCAACATTCAATCGACTGACCACCCAGGTGCCCATGGATGGCATAGTTACAGAATTTCTATTGCAGAAACTTCTATTGGACAGACAAAACAGAAACATGCTTCACGCCCATTAGGCTCATCGCAAGTTCTCTAACCATGGCAGAACCCTGTGTGTATTTTATTCCAAAGCCTATTCTTTTTTTTTTTCAAAGCCTATTCTTATTACACTATATTTCATGCCCATTTATGATGATTCTTTTTTATTCAACTCATGTACACTGAACATTTACTGTTGTTAAACTGTATGCTGGATATTCAAACAAGCTGAACTATTATTTTGCTAAGAAATTTTAATTATTAGAGCAAAAAGTGTTTGAAATATAGACATACTGGACTGTCCCTTCTTTTGTGGATTTGTGGGTGGGCACCAAAAATTTGGGCAATTTACTTACTTCTCTGAGCCTCATAGCAGTGTTGGGAAGACTACATGAGATGATGTGTGAAAAACAGTAAATAATAAATAGTAACCATTATTGTTCACATGACCATCATCATATCCCAGCTGGCAGGGAACACAGTGGGGAGGGAACTCAGCCCTATCCATAATGGGATAGTTGTAACCATTACAGGCCTGCCTTATTTAGATTTCTCTTCTTTATAGCATTTAGTCCCGTGCCTTAGTTCTTTCTGCCTCGGGCTGCTCATTACAGCTCTTTAATATCTAAGGAATCTGCACTCTTGTCCCCTTTGGACACCCAGCCCCAGGTCCTTCACCTTCACACCCTCCTTTTGCTCTTTCTCTGCCCTTTTCACCATCCTCTGAATATTTTCTTCTTTCATAACATCTTTATAAAAAGTAGAACCTGGAATCTTCCAAAATATTTCATATACTGCCTAAATATGGATATTCAATGTCTACAAAGATACATGGCCATGAGGAGGGAGTCATTAAAATTTTCAAAATTATTTTAAAAATTCATTAAAAATGAATGAAATTCAATGAAATGAATGGATAATGAAGATGTGGTATATATATATATATATATATATATATATATATATATATATATATATACACAATAGAATATTACTCAGTGATCATAAAGAATGAAATCTTGCCATTTGCAACAATGTGGCTGGAACTACAATGTATTATGCTAAGCAAAATAAGTCAGAGAAAGACGAATATATTATTTCACTCATATGTGGAATTTAAGAAACAAAACAGACGAACATAGGGAAAAGGAGGAAAAATAAGAGAAAAACAAAGAGGGAGACAAATCATAAGAGACTCTTAAATACAGAGAACAAACTGAGGGTTGCTGGAGGGGTTGTGGGTGGGAGGATGGGCTAAATGGGCGATGGCCATTAAGGAAGGCACTTGTTGGGATGAACACTGGGTGTTATATGTAAGTGATGAATCACTAAATTCTGTTCCTGAAATCATTATAACACTATATGTTAACTAACTTGGATTTAAATTAAAAGCAAAAACACATATGAAGATTTTACTTCTGCAACTAAATTTTGATACGTAAATGTAAGACTAAGTTCATGTGTACCACACACACACATTTTTAACCTAAATGGTATTATAATCTACATATTATTCATATTTTTTATTAATGTTATATCTGGAAGCATGTCCAGTGCCGAGAACAATGATATGATGATCTCCATTAATCTGAACACAATACTACATTTCTATTATAGGAGCTAAGCCCATTTCACTTGTTTTGCAGGGAGTAAGATTTTTTTAACATTAGGAGAGTGTAGAGTCTGGTGTACAGTCATCTAAAATCTCAGAATTTTTTTTATAACAATTGCAACTAAGCCAAGTTCCTCTCGTTCTATACTTCTGCAAATGAATTTTTTAAGCTTAAATGTGGAAGTTGGCATTCATTTCCATTAAAGTGCATTTTGTTGTTTTGACCTAGACTCAAGGTCTTTTGAAATCTTGATTCTTTTATCCAGACAGTGCTTCTCTCCTAGTTGTAAATGTAATCAATATGATTTTACTTCCAAGTCACTGAAGCATCCAAGGCCAAGAACAGAGTCCTGTGTACGATGAAAGCAGTGTGACCTCGGTCCACATACATGGATCTGCTTCCCCTTCCACCAATGTCTGCAGGAGGCTTGATCTGGGACTACATGTTCTACTGGATCCTGACCCTTTGCTTTCCCCCTTCCTTCATTTTAGGTTTAGACTTCAACCAACAGACAGTCACACATGGTAAAAGAGAATGTATCAATGGACTTTACTACTCCCTAACAGCTTTGGTGACAAAATTCAACACAGGACAAGTTTGAAACAATAGAGATAAAATAGGGTTTGGGGGTCCACTGAAGAATACTGAAAATTAGATATAGATCAGAAACTCATTTGATGAACCCATGACTTATTAATCATATCCTTGGTCTGAAGGACATGAAAGAGAAGTGATACCTACTCTCTTTATAAAGAATCAGCAAACAAGGAAGAAAAGGAGGAGTCTCTTTTGTACATGTCACTTGCTTCAAACCTCTAGTTTGTGGTTGTGTGGAGTCATTAACAGGATTCCCAAATGTCAGGCTCTCTCCTTGCAGGCATATGGCAGGGTTGAAGCTTCCCACATTTCACAGCCCTCCCCACAGAAAGCCACTGTTAACTATTTAACAGATACCTTTCCAGACCTTTCTTCTACATTTCCACATATGAATAAATACAAGCAAAAAATATCACAAGAGGGGCACCTGGTGACTCAGTCAGTTGAACATCCAACTCTTTTTTTTTTTTCTTTTTTTTTTAATTTTTTTTTTCAATGTTTTTTATTTATTTTTGGGACAGAGAGAGACAGAGCATGAACGGGGGAGGGGCAGAGAGAGAGGGAGACACAGAATCGGAAACAAGCTCCAGGCTCCGAGCCATCGGCCCAGAGCCTGACGCGGGGCTCGAACTCACAGACTGCGAGATCGTGACCTGGCTGAAGTCGGACGCTTAACCGACTGCGCCACCCAGGCGCCCCTGAACATCCAACTCTTGATTTTGGCTTAGGTCACGATCTCATGGTTCGTGGGTTCAAGCCCTGCATGGGGCTTTGCGCTGGCAGTACAGAGCCTGCTTGGGATTCTTTCTCTCCTGTCTCTCTCTGCCTTTCCCCTGCTGGCGCTCTCTCTCTCTCTCTCTCTCTCTCTCTCCCTCAAAATAAACAAATAATAACTTTTAAAAATTATCACAAGAAAACATTTAGAAATATTAACCAAATTCCTTCCTTGTCATAACTCTCCAATTCAAACACTTTGGCTTTTTTTGTGTTCATTGCCATGGTGACAGAAGGAAGACAAAAAACAAGTATACGGGTTATAAGGGTCTTCCCCTGGCTTTGCTTTTCAAAGGTTTAGAACCCTTGGAATGAGGATGAATCCCAGTATATGCAAAGCCTTTAGAAAAACATAATAAGTAAAGTAGAAGATTTGAGGACACAGGAATGGCCCACGTGTCACTCTCCCACCTTGGAGGTCATTCCCTGGTAAGTGGGGAATAGGGAGACTGAAAGAAAATGGTAAGACTATAGATTTTGGAGGGTCCTGAAATGAAGGGCTCGGTGACCTGTCTCTGAGGCAGCATCCTGAGCAGCTGCCTGTAGACAGTTTCTCAGGTACTCCAGTGCCCTGACAGACAGCAAATGCAACAAAACAAGTCCTGGGCCTGAAGAATGATATCGTGCCCATGGGCAGGGTGGAGCAGACAACAGAACCTCTGGGGCTGACAGGACAGGTACACTCATGTGAACTGGATGAACAAGCATCAGACAGGGAGATGAATAGCTCCCTAGATGACTGCATTGACAGATGGGCTGACTGCTGTCCCTTTGGCTATATCCTTGGAAGTCAGATGCAGACCTGCAGAAAAGGAACAAGACACTTCAGATTCACTGAGAGTGTAGCTACAAAGTCAATGTGGTGGGGATTCAAAACAGAAATTAGACTGAAGTACAGACGAATAAGAGAAGTTCTATGTCTTCTACACCTGAGTTACGGACTTACTATCCACCACATGGACATACAGTATTGTTTACATAAATGGCATCATAATCTACATATTGTTCCTATTTTTCATTAATAATATATCTGAAAATTTTTCTGATGCATAGCATTCCATAAAAGTGTAGATTATGATTTATTATTATTACTTAATCATATCCTTACTGTAAGATATGTAGGTCATTTCCAATTTTTGCTCCTTCAATAAAGATTTCAGTGGATATCATTTGTATATAACTTTATGCATATATGTATTCTAGAGGATAGATTCCTTGAAATGATCAAAGGAATGTGAATTTTTAATTTTAATATGTACTGGCAATTTACCCTGCAAAATGATTCTATCAGTTTGTGTGTCATGTGACAGCATATGAGTTTGCTTTTACATCATAACCTCACAATCCTAAATATTATTAATATTTTTAATTTTGAGAGTTTGATAGCTAAAAATAGTTTACATTGTTCTCTTTGTTTTTAAGTCTCTACTTGAGGGCTTTATTTTTTTATATGAAATTTATTGTCAAATTGGTTTCCATACAACACCCAGTGCTCATCCCAACAGGTGTCCTCCTCAATGCCCATCACCCACTTTCCCCTCCCTTCCACCCCGTCAACCCCCAGTTTATTCTCAGTTTTTAAGAGTCTCTTAAGGTTTGACTCCCTCCCTAACTTTTTTTTTCCTTCTCCTCCCCCACAGTCTTCTGTTAAGTTTCTCAGGATCCACATAAGAGTGAAAACATATGGTATCTGTCTTTCTCTGTATGACTTATTTCACTTAGCATAATACCCTCCAGTTCCATCCACGTTGCTACAAAAGGCCATATTTCATTCTTTTTCATTGCCAAGTAGTATTCCATTGTATATATAAACCACAACTTCTGTATCCATTCTGGACAGCAACATGCAGAAGAATGAAACTAGACCACTTTCTTACACCATTCACAAAAATAAACTCAAAATGGATAAGGACCTGAACGTGAGACGGGAAACCATCAAAACCCTAGAGGAGAAAGCAGGAAAAAACCTCTCTGACCTCAGCCGCAGCAATTTCTTACTCGACACATCTCCAAAGGCAAGGGAATTAAAAGCAAAAATGAACTATTGGGACCTCATGAAGATAAAAAGCTTCTGCACTGCAAAGGAAACAATCAACAAAAGTAAAAGGCAACTGATGGAATGGGAAAAGATATTTGCAAATGACATGTCAGACAAAGGTCTAGTATCCAAAATCTATAAAGAACCCACCAAACTCCACACCCGAAAAACAAATAATCCAGTGAAGAAATGGGCAGAAAACATGAATAAGCACTTCTCTAAAGAAGACATCCAGATGGCCAACAGGCACATGAAAAGATGCTTTACTTGAGAGGTTTAAATGACTTTCGTGTTTATTTACCATTTATGTTTCTTTTGTGTATTATCTGTTCATATCTTTCACTCACTGTTCTATTGGCTTTCTCTCTTACTGATTTGTAGGAACTCTTTATGGATATCATTATGGATATCAATATAAATACTGTGAGATTTTCCTCCACATTAGTCACTTTTCTTTTAATTCTTTAGAGTATTTTCCTGTAATTGAAATTTAACTCTTTATTGTAGTCAGGGCTCTTGATCTTTTATTTTATAAATGTCTTAATTATGAATGGCTTTACACTTCAGTATTATAAAACTAAATCTTTTATATTTTCTTTTAATACCATTATAGATTTAAATGGTTAAGTCAACTTAAAGCACACTTTTCAAAATTTCCAATGGATGCTGTTTACCAAGTTTTTTCCTCATATCAGGCCCTGTGGCAGGCTGGCCCCCGCCCTGCTTGAGTACTTGCTCAGAATGTGCAGTGTGATAAGGCAAAAGCAGAAGTAGTACAAAGTGGTACAGGAATATTCATAGGAGGACTTTAGAGAAGCCTGCATGGATAAGGTGATGTGAGCTGGACCATGAAAGATAAAGAAAGGTTTGACAAACAGAGAAGAGAAGAAACCTTTCAGGAAAATGGAATAGCATATACAAAGACACAGAAGCCCCACAGAGCAAGGCATGTTTGAAGAATGATGTGGCCACATCTTAGTTTGAAATAACTTAGGTATCAGGCTCATGGGAATGTGGCAAAAGATGCAGTGGGAAAGTTAGACCAGATTACAAAGGGTCTCAAAAACTGTGCACGACTTTACGAAGTTCTGAGTCATCATTAAGCCTGGGATTCAATTAATAAGCACAGATAATCTGAGAGTGGGGAAATGGGTGAGGATATAAAGGAAATAGGATTGGCCAAGAGTTGGTAAGTGTTGAAGATGGATGGTGGTTACATGGAATGCATTGAACTGTTCTCTGTCTCTACCAATACCAATGTTTGGAAATTTTCATATTACAAATTTGAAACAAAAAAATTATCATCTTATACAAGGTCATTCTTTGGTGCAAAATAATAAAGGAAGGGTTTTGTTGTTATTGTTAACAGCACTGTTGAGTTGTTTTGTTTTTTTTTTTAAGGCTATAGGGGCATCTGGCTGGCTCAGTCGGTCAAGCGTCCGACTGCAGATCAGGTCATGATCTTGCAGTCCATGAGTTCCAGCCCCGCATGGGGCTCTGTGCTAACAGCTCAGAGCCTGGAGCCTGCTTCAGATTTTGTGTCTCCCTCTCTCTCTGCCCCTCTCACACTCTGTCTCTCTCTCTCAAAAATAAACATTAAAAAAATTTTTTTAAGGCTATAGGTTAGTAAACTGTGATCGCATTTATGATAAGTAGGGAGATACAGGAAATTGGGTATGAAGATATTAGCAGAGTTCACCCTCTAGGTGAAAGAATTAAGGGCATAATTTTATATTTTTCTGTACTGTGTGAATGTTATATAGCAATTTGTATTGTTCATGAATTGGAAGAACAGATTTTCACTTGGCAAAAGTGTTAAAAATCCAATCATAGAATAGATATGTCCACATGTGAAGGTACTAAAAACAGTATTTAGGAAAATAATATGTTAATATATGGAAATTCTTTCCCTATAATGTCAGTAAGAAAAAAGGATATAAATTCATAATAATTATTATTATAACTATATGTGAGGAAAATGTACACACAGATGAAAAGAAATTGGAATACCAAACTGTCAACAATGGCTATACTTGGGCAATGGGACTATTATTAATTTATACCCCACCCCATTTTTCTTTACTAAACACATATCATTTCTGTAATTTTTAAAATGTAAGAACAAAGACAAAAATGAAACTTCACATCACTCTTTAAACTGTCTTTTTGACTCCAGAAAAAAAATACAACAAAGGAATAAATGGTAGAGCATAAAAAAGAACATTTCAGGATAATTTTAAAATATGAAATTTTCTTCCTTTTTCTAGTTTTGGCCAACTGGCACATCCCATCTTCTTAGGACTTTGAGAAGAACAGACTTCTAACAGACAAAAGTAATCAGCCAAACTAGAGTTCTAATATATCTAAAAATT